>NC_034191.2:15448727-15471227 GCF_002021735.2 Oncorhynchus kisutch | reverse complement strand
GGACTTCATGGTATCCTGGTGTCATGCGCTTACTTCCTACCCCAATAAATAGTAAATCATTCATTTGATTAGTTAAACTTATATTTTTAATATGGGTAAAAACAAATTGTAAGGTAAACATATTTTTGAATTGTGTAAACGTAAAATATTGTTTGTTAGGTAAAAATATATATTTGTATCAGGGAAACATATTTTTGGGGTGGTTGGCTGCTTGCCGAATTCTTTGGATGCCTATTCCCAATAGCTAAACAACCAAAGCTCTGTGCATGCTCGGGATTGTCTATTTTACACAGGCTATTTTGCATAGCTGCTGCTTAACATTAGGGTTAAGGTTGAGTTTGGGGTTAAGGTTGGGGTTAAGGTTGGGGTTATGGTTGAGTTTGGGGTTAAGGTTGGGGTTATGGTTGAGTTTGGGGTTAAGGTTGGGGTTATGGTTGAGTTTGGGGTTAAGGTTGGGGTTATGGTTGAGTTTGGGGTTAAGGTTGGGGTTATGGTTGAGTTTGGGGTTAAGGTTGGGGTTATGGTTGAGTTTGGGGTTAAGGTTGGGGTTATGGTTGAGTTTGGGGTTAAGGTTGGGGTTATGGTTGAGTTTGGGGTTAAGGTTGGGGTTATGGTTGAGTTTGGGGTTAAGGTTGGGGTTATGGTTGAGTTTGGGGTTAGGGTTGGGGTTAGGATGAGGCTTGAGGTTGAAACGGGAACAGGACTCCCGTTGGGTCTTGCGGGGGTCCTGCAGGAATGGGAGTGAAATTGAATAGTCAAGTTCTGGACAGGACGGGACAGGATAAAAAGTCCACAGGAACCGGTAGATCAGGAATAATTCATATTTGTGTTTGTTTTAAGCCGTTTTGATAGGACATATAGTTTTGAATGTCTTTCTCCCCTGGCCCTCCTTCCAACTGTAGCACATATTTTTCAGTCTTCACTATTTCGGTCTTTATCTGCTGGCAGGGCAATGAAAAGTAGCTATCTAAGAGCAAGCTAACAGTTCGCTCTCCCATCTCATCTCTAGAGCAGCCCAAAATGGAGCCGTTGCTATGGAAACTCACACATGCAGCAGAGTGCAGGTAGGGGGGCAGGCAGAGACAAGCAGCTAATGGAGAAGGTATTTCTGGAGTGGAGTGATTTTTATCAGGACAGGGCAGAAAAGTTGTCGGTTTATAGAACTGTTGCAGGATTGGTACGAGAAAGATTTTACAGGACAAGACGGGACAGAAATAAATTTTCACTCCTGTGTCAACCTGTAGTTGAGGCTATGGTTAGGTTGAACCGGGGCATGGACATGAAGCTAGGGTTAGGGTTGAACCGGGGCATGGACATGAAGCTAGGGTTAGGGTTGAACCGGGGCATGGACATGAAGCTAGGGTTAGGGTTGAACCGGGGCATGGTCATGAAGCTAGGGTTAGGGTTGAACCGGGGCATGGACATGAAGCTAGGGTTAGGTTGAACCGGGGCATGGACATGAAGCTAGGGTTAGGGTTGAGTGTTAGTGTTAGGGTTCATGTCCATGCCCCGGTTCAACCCTAACCCTAGCTTCATGTCCATGCCCCGGTTCAACCCTAACCCTAGCTTCATGTCCATGCCCCGGTTCAACCCTAACCCTAGCTTCATGTCCATGCCCCGGTTCAACCTAACCATAGCTTCATGTCCATGCCCCGGTTCAACGTAACCCTAGCTTCATGTCCTAACTCTAGCCTCAACTCTAACCCTCAAGCCTAACTCTCAATGCAAACTCTAGCCTCAAACCTAACTCGAACCCTCATTTCTAACCATCAGCCTAACTCTAGCCTCATCATATCTCAAACCCTCAACCCTAACCCTCAACTCTAACTCTAGCCTCCAACTCTAACCCTCATTCCTAACCCTCAACCATAACCCTATCATAACCCTAACCCTCAATCCTAACTCTAACACTTAACTCTAACTCTAGCCTAACTCTAACCCTCATTTCTAACCCTCAACCCTACCTCTAGCCTCAACCCCAACTCTAACCCTCAAACCTAACCCTCAACCCTAACTTTAGCCTCAAACCTAACTCTAACCCTCATTCATAACCCTCACTCCTAACCCTCAACCCTAACCCTCAACCCTAACCCTCAACCCTAACTCTAGCACTCAACCCTAACTCTAGCCTCAACTCTAACCCTCAAGCCTAACTCTAGCCCTAACCCTCAACCCTAAACCTCAACCCTAGCCCTTAACTCTAACCCTAACCCTCAAACCTAACCCTCAACCCGAACTCTACGCCTCAACCGTATCTCTAACCCTCAACCCTAACCCTCAACTCTAACTCTAGCCTCTAACCCTCAAGCCTAACTCTAGCCTCAACCTAACCCTCACCCTCAACTCAACCCTCAACCCTAACTCGAGCTTCAAACCTAACCCTTAACCCTAACCCTCAACCCTAACCCTCAACTAGAGGTCGACCGATTATGATTTTTCAACGCCGATACCGATTATTGGAGGACCAAAATAAGTCGGTACTGATTCATCTGAATTTTATTAAAAAATTTTAAATAATGACAATTACAACAATACTGAATGAACACTTATTTTAACTTAATATAATACATCAATAAAATCAATTTAGCCTCAAATAAATAATGAAACATGTTCAATTTGGTTTAAATAATGCAAAAACAAAGTGTTGGAGAAGAAAATAAAAGTTCAATATGTGCCATGTAAGAAAGCTAACGTTAAAGTTCCTTGCTCAGAACATGAGAACATATGAAAGCTGGTGGTTCCTTTTAACATGAGTCTTCAATATTCCCAGGTAAGACGTTTTAGGTTGTAGTTATGCTATTAGCGCGCACCCCGCTAACTAGCTAGCCATTTCATATCGGTTACACCAGCCTAATCTCGGGAGTTGATAGGCTTGAAGTCATAAACCGGGTTGTGCTTGCGAAGAGCTGCTGGCAAAACGCACGAAAGTGCTATTTGAATGAATGCTTATGAGCCTGCTGCTGCCTACCACCGCTCAGTCAGACTGCTCTATCAAATCATAGACTTAGTTATAGCATAATAACACACAGAAATACAAGCCGTAGGTCATTAATATGGTCGAATCCGGAAAATATCATCTCGAAAACAAGACGTTTATTCTTTCAGTGAAATACGGAACCGTTCCGTATTGTATCTAATGGATGGCATCCATAAGTCTAAATATTCCTGTTACATTGCACAACCTTCAATGTTATGTTATAATTACGCAAAAAATTCTGGCAAATTAGGCGGCCCAAGCTGTTGCATATACACTGACTCTGCGTGCAATGAACACAAGAGAAGTGACACAATTTCACCTGGTTAATATTGCCTGGTTGATATTGCCTAACCTGGATTTCTTTTAGCTAAACATGCAGGTTTAAAAATATATACAGTGGGGAGAACAAGTATTTGATACACTGCCGATTTTGCAGGGTTTCCTACTTACAAAGCATGTAGAGGCCTGTAATTTTTTATCATAGGTACACTTCAACTGTGAGAGACGGAATCTAAAACAAAAATCCAGAAAATCTCATTGTATGATTTTTAAGTAATTCATTTGCATTTTATTGCATGACATAAGTATTTGATACATCAGAAAAGCAGAACGTAATATTTGGTGCAGAAACCTTTGTTTGCAATTACAGAGATCATACATTTCCTGTTATTCTTGACCAGTTTGGCACACACTGCAGCAGGGATTTTGGCCCACCCCTCCATACAGACCTTCTCCAGATCCTTCAGGTTTCGGGGCTGTCGCTGGGCAATACGGACTTTCAGCTCCCTCCAAAGATTTTCTATTGTGTTCAGGTCTGGAGACTGGCTAGGCCACTCCAGGACCTTGAGATGCTTCTTACGGAGCCACTATTTAGTTGCCCTGGCTGTGTGTTTCGAGTCGTTGTCATGCTGGAAGACCCAGCCACGACCCATCTTCAATGCTCTTACTGAGGGAAGGAGGTTGTTTGCCAAGATCTCGCGATACATGGCCCCATCCATCCTCCCCTCAATACGGTGCAGTCGTCCTGTCGTCCCCAGAAAAGCATCCCCAAAGAATGATGTTTCCACCTCCATGCTTCACGGTTGGGATGGTGTTCTTGGGGTTGTACTCATCCTTCTTCTTCCTCCAAACACGGCGAGTGGAGTATAGACCAAAAAGCTCTACTTTTGTCTCATCAGACCACATGACCTTCTCCCATTCCTCCTCTGGATCATCCAGATGGTCATTGGCAAACTTCAGATGGGCCTGAACATGCGCTGGCTTGAGCAGGGGGACCTTGCGTGCCCTGCAGGATTTTAATCCATGACGGCGTGTGTGTTACTAATGGTTTTCTTTGAGACTGTGGTCCCAGCTCTCTTCAGGTCATTGACCACGTCCTGCCGTGTAGTTCTGGGCTGATCCCTCACCTTCCTCATGGTCATTGATGCCCCACGAGGTGAGATCTTGCATGGAGCCCCAGACCGAGGATGATTGACCGTCATCTTGAACTTCTTCCATTTTCTAATAATTGTGCCAACAATTGTTGCCTTCTCACCAAGCTGCTTGCCTATTGTCCTGTAGCCCATCTCAGCCTTGTGCAGGTCTAAAATGTTATCCCTGATGTCCTTACACAGCTCTCTGTTCTTGGCCATTGTGGAGATGTTGGAGTCTGTTTGATTGAGTGTGTGGACAGGTGTCTTTTATACAGGTAATGAGTTCAAACAGGTGCAGTTGATACAGGTAATGAGTGGAGAACCGGAGGGCTTCTTAAAGAAAAATTAACAGGTCTGTGAGAGTCGGAATTCTTACTGGTTGGTAGGTGATCAAATACTTATGTCATGCAATAAAATGCAAATGAATTACTTAAAAATCATACAATGTGATTTTCTGGATTTTTGTTTTAGATTCCGTCTCTCACAGTTGAAGTGTACCTATGATAAAAATTACAGGCCTCTACATGCTTTGTAAGTAGGAACACCTGCAAAATTGGCAGTGTATCAAATACTTGTTCTCCCCACTGTACATCTGTGTATTGATTTTAAGAAAGGCATTGATGTTGTTTATGGTTAGGTACACATTGGAGCAACGATACGCACCGCATCGATTATATGCAACGCAGGACACGCTAGATAAACTAGTAATTTCATCAACCATGTGTAGTTAACTAGTGATTAAATTGATTGATTGTTTTTTATAAGATAAGTTTAATGCTAGCTAGCAACTTACCTTGGCTTACTCCACTCCTTGTGGAGTGCAATGTAATCAGGTGATTAGAGCGTTGGACTAGTTAAAACTGTAAGGTTGCAAGATTGAATCCCCCGAGCTGACAAGGTAAAAATCTGTCATTCTGCCCCTGAACGAGGCAGTTAACCCACCATTCCTAGGCCGTCATTGAAAATAAGAATGTGTTCTTAACTGACTTGCCTAGTTAAATAAAGATGAAATAAAGGTGTAAAAAATAAATAAATAAATCGGCCAAATCGGTGTCCAAAAAGACCGATTTCCGATTGTTATGAAAATGGCCTTAATTAATCGGCCATTCCGATTAATCGGTCGACCTCTACCTTCAACCCTAACTCTAACCCTCCACCCTAACTCTAACCCTCAACCCTAACTCTATCCCTCAACGCTAACTCTAACCCTCAACCCTAACTTTAACCTTAAACCTAACCCGCAACCCTATCTCTAACCCTCAAACCTAACTCTAACCTTAAACCTAACACCCAACCCTAACTCTAACCCTCAACCCTAACTCTAACCCTAACTCTAACCCTCATCCTAAACCTCAACCCTCAAACCTAACTCTCAACCCTAACTCTAACCCTCAGCCCTAACTCTAGCCTCAAACCTAATTCTAACCCTTATCCTAAACATCAAGCCTCAAACATAACCCTCAAACCTAACCCTCAACCCTAACTCTAACCCTTATCCTAAACCTCAAGCCTCAAACATAACCCTCAACCCTAACTCTAGCCCTCAGCCCTAACTCTAACCCTCAAGCCTAACCCTAACCCTCAACCCTAGCTCTAGTTTCAACCCAACTCTAACCCTCAGCCCTAACTCTAGCCTCAACCCTAACTCTAACCCTTATCCTATTCCTCAAGCCTCAAACATAACCCTCGACCCTAACCCTCAACCCTAACTCTAACCCTCAGCCCTAACTCTAACCCTCATCCTAAACATCAAGCCTCAAACGTAACCCTAACTCTAACCCTCAGCCCTAACTCTAACCCTTATCCTAAACCTCAAGCCTCAAACATAGCCCTCAACCCTAACCCTCAACCCTAACTCTAGGCCTCAGCCCTAACTCTAACCCGCAACCCTAACTCTAACCCTCAAACCTAACTCTGACCCTCAACTCTAACTCTAGCCTCAATCCTAACCCTAACCCTCATCCTAACTGTCAACTCTAACTCTAACTCAAGCCTGTTTGTCCACGATTGCAATATAGACCTAAATGGCTTGAGAGGAAACAATTGAGGATATGCACCCCCTCGATGTGATCCAACTTATCTTCATTTGTTGTCCATCTCGCTTGTATTTTTCATATCCTGGCTGTAACATCAATCCCAAACTCGCCAGTATGTCTGTTCTCTTCCTAACCTGTAGTACAACCCCCAGGCTAGCAGTTTGAAACTGACCTCTGTCTCCCTCTCTCCTTCAGCCCACTCCCAGCTAATTTCCTGGCGCTCACCACTTTCCCAACGGCGTGTGTCTGACAGCCAATTTTCACTGTGGCAGGGTACATCTATCTCCTGTTAGGCTGCATAGTAAAGGACCTGGTCAGAGGTGAGATCCCCCAGATACCACCACTCAGACTCCCAACCAAGGACCCTCCACATCTTCATCAGACCTCTTTGGCCTCATAGGACTCTGGGTTCAGCTCTACTCTATGTCATTTCTTCTGTGGGATCCAGGTCACAGCACAAATATCATACATAACTCAATCCTGTGTTAGCCAGCTATGCTAAAACCAAGCTGTTAGCTGGACGATATTGTCAGAGTAACCTGGTTTTCATTATCTAATGACTATAAGATTGTTAACATTACAAAACTAAAACAAGATTGTTTCAATTATAATAGATAAACAGACATTCACGAGTTTAAGGACCAGACATGAAATGTGTTTAGGATATTTATTGAGGAAATTGAATGGATGGGGGAATGAGAATGGATGAGACAAAGCCAGGGCTGCAGATAAAGGATCCGGAGGGGTTGACTCTGTAGGGTTTGGCTTGGAGTCTCAGGTTGACATCACTGTCGGGCCATGGTAGTTAGGCTGCTGTGGTGAAGGCAACCCCCCCCCCCCCCAAAAAAAGCTCCTTGACACAACCTAAGTGAAAGGAGGAGGGATGCGACACAAAACAGAGAGGAGGAACGACTGTTCGGTCAGGTTTAAGTAGGATGGGAGTGGTAATTAAAGAGAGTAAGAACAGGTGTTGAGGCTGATTAGCAGTTAGTAGCAGCTGGAGCATGTTTGACGAGTTACGTTTGAGGCAACTAGTAACAGTAAGTGTTGCAAACAGTAGTTGAGGCTGATTGGTTAGCAGCTGGTGCTCGTTGAGTTGCTAGGGAGCTGCGTTCAAGGCAGCTACAGTAGTTCATTGTTAAATTCAAATCTGGTCCTTTCTTCTGAATTGTTGTTCATCATTAACACATTAAACAGATCAAATTCAAATGAACAGATAAATGGTACTTCAAGGTCTAATTTTCAGCATTTTGATATCGAGATATCGGCAAAACAGAGAAGAGAGTGCATGCTAAATCCTTTAGTTTGGGGCAGAGAGAGAGCAGTTTAAAGTATGAAACAGAAGAGACATTTTGACAGCAGCATGAACACAACTCCCAGAGGCCCTCACTGACGAAAGGCTGTTTGTGTTACCAGTGAGTTGTGTGTCAAAAAGGAGAGATGCCAGACCAAAATCACTTTTTAGCCTAATGCACGGTGAGATAAATTGGTTGTATAAATTTGAAAATCCTTTTTAGTAATTGTATGCAACCTTTTAGTGCAGGTCCTTGATTCATAAAACCTGCCATACTCTATACAGAGTGAACGTCAATTTATCTTTGAATACATTACAATGGAATAAGCTAGATATTTCTCTCTTCGTTCTTCCAACTTCATTCTCAGTCAGTCCTCCTGTCCTCCAGCTACACTCAGCTCTCAGGGTAAAAGCAGTCATTGGATGTGACCCCCAGTTCACACATATTAGCGTCCTACTCAACCTCACTGGTCCGCACCTCAGCATCACCACGATTGGCACTGACTTCCTGGTTATCCAAGCACCCCTCTGTTACTCCAGGCATGACATGTGTGCTGTCGCATAATCAGAGTGCTGTAGTGAGCTAGCAGTACTGCTGCTGCTGCAGTACAACAAGCTGTAAATAAAGGGCAATGGTCAGTTTACACTACAGCCTAACAACTCAAAGCAATCTAAGGATTTGTTGTTTCCATACTTTTATGTCTGTAGTCTTCTGTCCTCTGTTATGATGATATAGGCCTATTGTTATGAATAATGATCTAGGCGTAATGTTATGATGATATAGGCCTATTGTTATGATGTGATAATGAATGCCTGATGATATAGTCAAATTGTTATGATGTGATGATGAAGGCCTATTGTTATGAAGTAATGATATAGGCGTAGTGTTATGACGTAACGATGTAGGCATATTGTTGTGATGTGATGATGAAGGCCTATTGTTGTGCTGTAATGATGAAGGCCTATTGTTGTGCTGTGATGATATAGGCCTATTGTTATTAAGTAATGATATAGGCCTATTGTTATGATGTGATGATGAAGGCCTATTGTTATGATGTGATGATGAAGGCCTATTGTTATGCTGTGATGATGAAGGCCTATTGTTATGATGTGATGATGAAGGCCTATTGTTATGATGTGATGATGAAGGCCTATTGTTATGCTGTGATGATGAAGGCCTATTGTTATGATGTGATGATAAAGGCCTATTGTTATGCTGTGATGATGAAGGCCTATTGTTATGATGTGATGATTCAGGCCTGTTGGATGTCACAAATGAAAGTCCTAGAACAAACAGAGTCATGTAATTATCTGTCATATAATTCAGTAAAGATGAACTTAAGGTCAGTTAAATTAGGGAGACTCATGCTTGAGTTTGTATCTGATCGTTAGGACAGTGGGAAGACCAGATAACTTGGGCATTAAAAGTAGATCATAAAGTAATGAATACAGGAACACATTTTCCAAAAGAAGAGTTCAGTTATCATGGTGGCTACACACAGACACTGTAAAGGAGTGTAAATATTTTCAGAATAAAGGGGACAAATCACGGTACATTTTTTTTTTGTCACATGAAGCATTTTTTTCCAATTAGTGATAGTAATTGGGGGGTGTGTGCAGGCAGCGCCCAGACACACAGAGGATAATCTGGCCTTTCTGTATTAGATGGGAAGTGGACCGTGAAAGTAATTGGTGAGTGTACCACAAATTGGATCTTAGTGTGATGTGGTTTTTATTCCTCTGAGGTAATATTTGCAAAGTGATTAGAACAATGCTGCTGCTGCAGATTTTCAATATGTTTTATTACATATGTGTAACATTTATGATCAAACGCTTAGCAGGTTTAGTAATCACTCAACTGTTTCCAAACTGTTTCCAATTAGAATTCAGATTAGACTGCTCTGAAATAAACTGGCAAATCAAGCATAACAAAAAGGGATGTCAGGGTTGTTTTACAAGGAATCCCACAGAGACTAAAAAGGCTTATTTCTGTACCAGGGGTTCCTGTTAGGGCCGTTCTAAAACAGGTTTGAACCATCAAACGCTGTGTGAGGACTTTACAAATAACACGATTAGAGACAGATTCATTAGGCGGTATTACTGCGGTAACACTGTTGGGTAATGAGATGTGGTGCTGGAGCAGTAACCACCAGGGGTTTGGTAAACCTGCCTGCCTCACACTGCTGTGACCCTGGGATTTAAAAAAATGGAGACATTGGAATATCTGCAGCCGACGGAACACCATGGAACACCAAGGAACACAGAGAAACACCAAGGAACACTTAGGAACACCACAGGACCCCTCCAGCTGATAAATGGTAGTTATCACCTCGGCAAACCAAACCATGGCCAGCAGACATGTCTGGCTGAATACTGAACAGCCATGTTCTGCTTAACAGAGTTTTCCCCCTCAGAGAGAGGAGGTTGTGTTGTATCTGTATTGGGGTGTGGATGTCATCTGGAGTAGAGCTGTTGAATAAGCAGGGAGCTTCAGAACATGAATGGGTCTCTGAGTTGAGAACTGAACTACAGACTACACACAAGAAGATACTGTAGGTTTAAAGGATGAGATAATTAACCATTGCAGACATGTTTACTGCAATCTCCATCTTTCGTTGTTTTCAGTTCATCCCTAATCTTATTGCTGAGAGTGAATTGTTGCCTGTGGCTTTAAACCCCCTTCACTGACCTGCATTATGTTTCATGCTGACCCCAAGATATGGCACTGCACACACTGGTACTTAGGAGTAGATTATATTATATCCGCACTAGCCGACAACGGTATAGCAGCTGTTCTGGTGTCGGAGATGGAAATGCATTACAGTGGGTTTTCACCAACAAGAGAAGGGCAACGAGGGCACACAGAGAAATGTACAGGGGATTGTGGGAAGGTGAGCGCCGAGAACCCTGCTAGCAAAGCTGTAGAGCTCTGCTCTACTTTATGCAAATGGAGTGAAGCGTTGGAGCAAAGTGTTGTCAAGAGGAGGTGCTGCCTCTGGTCAAAAACCATGCAAATGGAGTGAAGCGTTGGAGCAAAGTGTTGTCAAGAGGAGGTGCTGCCTCTGGTCAAAAACCATGCAAATGGAGTGAAGCGTTGGAGCAAAGTGTTGTCAAGAGGAGGTGCTGCCTCTGGTCAAAAACCATGCAAATGGAGTGACGCGTTGGAGCAAAGTGTTGTCAAGAGGAGGTGCTGCCTCTGGTCAAAAACCATGCAAATGGAGTGAAGCGTTGGAGCAAAGTGTTGTCAAGAGGAGGTGCTGCCTCTGGTCAAAAACCATGCAAATGGAGTGAAGCGTTGGAGCAAAGTGTTGTCAAGAGGAGGTGCTGCCTCTGGTCAAAAACCATGCAAATGGAGTGAAGCGTTGGAGCAAAGTGTTGTCAAGAGGAGGTGCTGCCTCTGGTCAAAAACCATGCAAATGGAGTGACGCGTTGGAGCAAAGTGTTGTCAAGAGGAGGTGCTGCCTCTGGTCAAAAACCACTGTTACAGCTGTCAAAGCCCGAATGTCTCCAGGCATTATTCCTAAAGCAGACATTGCCATTGGCTGCACAGAGTTGCATTAAGAAAAATCCCATGCAGACTTGTTTACAAGTCTGAACACTGGAATGTGAGATGTAATCTACACCTCAATTAGGCTAATAGAAATCCTCATTATTTAGTTGATTTATTATTATTATTATTATTATTTCTACACTGAACAAAAATATATAAAAATATATAACGCGTAAAAACACGTAATTTGTTGGTCCCATGTTTCTTGAGCTGAAATAAAAGATCCCAGAAATGTTCCATACCCACAAACATTTACATCCCTGTTAGTGAGCATTTCTCATTTGCCAAGACAATCCATTCACCTGACAGGTGTAGCATATCAAGAAGCTGATTAAATAACATGATCATTTCAAAGGTGCACCTTGTGCTGGGGACAATAAAAGGCCACTCTAAATGTGCAGTTTTGTCACACAATACAATGCCATAGAAGTCTCAAGTTTTGTGTGAGCATGCCAATCGCAATTGCAAGCCCTGGACCTCCACTTCTGGCTTCTTCACCTGCGGGATCGTCTGAGACCAGCCACACGGACAGCTGATGAAACTGCAGAGTATTTCTGTCTGTATTAAAGCCCTTTTGTGGAGAAAAACTCATTCTGATTGGCTGGCCCTGGCTCCCCAGTGTGTGGGCCTGTGTCCTACCAGGCCCATCCATGGCCGCGTCCCTGCCCAGTCATGTGAAATCCATAGATTAGGATCTAATTAATTAATTCAAAATGACTAATTTCCTTAAATGAACTGTAACTCAGTAAAATTGATTAAATTGTTGCATGTGGTGTTTATATTTTTGTTCAGTATATATAGCCTACACTTTCTCATTCGGAACTTCAACGCGTGTTGGATGGTTGTGGCTTTGTGACACAGGTTAAAACTTGATCTGATTGAATCTTACCCACACACACAAACGCATGCGCACACACACACCCAAACACGCGCACACATAAATACGTACCCATGTGCGCGCACCCACACATGTACGCACACACACATGTACGCACACACACACACATGTACGCACACACACACACACGCACACACAGTAAGGCCTGGACATGCAAAGAGGGGGAAATGAGAAAACCCCTGACAGCATAAATTACTGGGTATCAAGCCTTGTCTCCTGTCACACAGGGCAGAGAGGAAAACAAAGGGAGGAGGAGGAGACTAGCAGAGAGAGAAAAAGAGCAGGACAGAGGATGAGCCAGAGGTAGGGAAAGAAAGGAAAATGAAGGTAGAGCGGATCGACAGAATGTTCTGAGAACCTTCTGTTTTTTAGAGCTTGGTGAAAGCATGGTTGTCCTATGGTTATTTTGCATCCAACCTTTCCACAGCGTTCTGAGGATGTTGCAGGATAGTTGCTTGACTTTCACTGTTGGTAGAGCATGGCACTTGAAACGCCAGGGTTGTGGGTTCGATTCCAACGGGGGACCAGTATAAAAATTTATACGCTCACTACTCACTAAGTCACTCTGGATCAAAATGTCAAATGTAAAACAGACAGGGGAAGCCTCCAGTATTGGAGACAGTCTCTCAGCCGGTCAACAGGCAGGGAAGCCTCCAGTATTGGAGACAGTCTCTCAGCCAGTCAACAGGCAGGGGAAGCCTCCAGTATTGGAGACAGTCTCTCAGCCGGTCAACAGGCAGGGGAAGCCTCCGGTATTGGAGACAGTCTCTCAAGCCGGTCAACAGGCAGGGGAAGCTTCCAGTATTGGAGACAGTCTCAAGGCCAGTCAACAGGCAGGGGAAGCTTCCAGTATTGGAGACAGTCTCAAGGCCGGTCAACAGGCAGGGGAAGCCTCCAGTATTGGAGACAGTCTCGTGGCCAGTCAACATGCAGGGGAAGCCTCCAGTATTGGAGACAGTCTCAAGGCCAGTCAACAGGCAGGGGAAGCCTCCAGGATTGGAGGCAGTCTCTCAGCCGGTCAACAGGCAGGGAAGCCTCCAGTATTGGAGACAGTCTCAAGGCCAGTCAACAGGCAGGGAAGCCTCCAGTATTGGAGACAGTCTCAAGGCCAGTCAACAGGCGGGGAAGCCTCCAGTATTGGAGACAGTCTCAAGGCCAGACAACAGACAGGGGAAGCCTCCAGTATTGGAGACAGTCTCTCAGCCGGACAACAGGCAGGGGAAGCCTCCAGTATTGGAGACAGTCTCTCAGCCGGACAACAGGCAGGGGAAGCCTCCAGTATTGGAGACAGTCTCTCAGCCGGTCAACAGGCAGGGGAAGCCTCCAGTATTGGAGACAGTCAGTATTGCCTCCCAATAACATTATCATGGTAAACAAGAAGTAAAAATAGCTCTCAGTCCTTAGTGTTGGGTAGAAGAAGATAAAGAACCTGCAGCTCTCCAGAGCAGAAGTGTTCTAGGATGGTAGTTTGAGGAGCACTAGAACTATGTTAGGGAAGCTGTGTTTGGATCATTCTCCGAGAGCAGGGCTCAGCCAGGCATCATTAATCACAACAGGAACACCTAGAGCTTAGGCATTGCTTTGACAAAGCCCCAGATGAAACTGCACTGCAGCTCACCGTACAAAGAGACCCAAAATAATGATACATCTCCCTAAATATCTCCCTGCTCCCATCTCTCCTTCTCCTTCTCCCTCTCCCCCCATCTCCCTCTCTTCACCACTCTCTCTCTCGGATCCTCTTAACGTTCCACCATCTCTTCGTGTTAATTTGCTGCTTCAGTGACACGCATCATTGAGGGAGTAGTTTCTAATAACCCCGCCAGCCCTCACGCAAAAGCCTTTGAGTCGTGCGCAGAGGTGTCACTCAAATTATTAACCATAATGGTGAAAAGGACGTGTTTCTAAAGCCTGGCTTCCATGTGACATGACCGCAGTTCGATCAAAGCGTTCTCCTCCCGTCCTCTATTCCTCCACCTCTCCTCCTCTCTCTCCAGATATGAGCCCCTGTCCCTATTACGGCTCTGTGAGGAAGGAAGAGCACGTACTGGGCTGCTCTTTAGGCTTGAATCATTTCATTTCCCTGAGCGGCTTGCCATAAAAAATGCAGAAAATAACATCTTGATTTCCAAGGATCTTGGCATGCAGCGGCCTCTTCAATGTCACCTTCTTATCACAATTTGTTATGTAGGGTTTTTCATTTTAGGGGGGCTGGAGGAGAGAGAGAGGGTTAGATTGTGATGTAGGGTTTTTCATTTTAGGGGGGCTGAAGGAGAGAGAGGGTTAGATTGTGATGTAGGGTTTTTCATTTTAGGGGGGCTGGAGGAGAGAGAGAGAGGGTTAGATTGTGATGTAGGGTTTTTTATTTTAGGGGGGCTGGTGGAGAACGAGAGGGTTAGAGGTATTTTTCTCTCTCTTCCTGACTGAAAGAGTCAAAGTAATTATTCATTGTTTTAGCGCCGTCAGGGATGATGTGTCTGACATTTCCTCTCTGCTGTTTTGTTGTTGCAGAGCCAGGCAGGGAGTAGAGGCAGTACAGGGGGGAATGTCAGCCCCTGGCAGGAATACACCTTCCTACTCTGGGTCCAAGAAAGGTACTCATACTGATCCAGGGAGGTATGGTGTGTGTGTCTGTACGTGTGTATGAAGACCAGATTCTGGACATAAACAACTGAGCTTTGCGATGTGTGAGTGACAGATCCTTATATCCAAACGTACAAAGTAACAGTAATATATTTATTGATGTTTTACTGTAGAAGCAAATAGCTAGTCTACGCATTACCTTCCTGAAAGAAACATCTTCATTTGCTGAGAGGTTGACAAATGTACTAGCGCTACAGTGCCCAAAACCATACAGTGTGGAATTGATGCATTCAACTTCCGAACCAGACATTTGTATCATATAAATTGGAGTTGGATGGCCCGATAATCTAGTTGTGTTTTTGATTCAAAAATCAGAAAGCAGATGCCTTGGTAATAAAGACAATTGTACAGACAGCTGCACCATCTGTTGTTCTGGGTGACCACAGTAATGAGAGGAGTTATGGGAGGAAGGCTGAAGTCCACAGCAGAGGAAATGGAAAACGTTACTCATCATGAACAGCTACATAGAAACTCATCAACTCAACTGAGAAAGTGGGAAGTGAGATCCCAGTTTGAACCTTTTCCTACAGTGGCTAAATCAGGGTCACAGAGATTCTAGGTCGTTTAAAACAAATCTACTTTGAAACAAAAGTATACAGATGGTTATGGGCTTAAACAAAGAAAACACCTGTACCGTGTCAGATTTCAAATGTATTACATTTTGAGTTTGCATCCAAACATTATATGATATATACACTACCAGTCAATTCTCTTCTTCTTATTGGGGTCCTTTAATAGTAGTTTATTTGCAGCAATTTGACCACGAAGGCCTGATTCATGCAGTCTACTCTGAACAGTTGATGTTGAGATGTTTCTGTTACTTGAAATCTGTGAAGCATTTTTTGGGGGCTGGTATACAGAAGATAGAGCTACCTTCTGTATACCACCCCTACCTTGTCACAACACAATTGAATGGCTCAAACACATTAAGAAGGAAAGAAATTCCACAAATTAACTGGTAACAAGGCACACTTGTTAATTGAAATGTCAGGTGACTACCTCATGAAGCTGGTTGAGATAATGTCAATGTAACGATCTGTGTGTAGTGGGTGAGAAGTCAGGCGCAGGAAGCAGAGAGTTCAGGGGAGTGCTATTTTAATGCACAACGAAACGGCGAACATAAGCCAACCCCACGAAAACACAGGACATAATGAACAAACAAACGCCCCAAACAGGGGGACTTAAACTGTCCAGGAAAAACCACAAAAATGGGAAAAACACGAAACCCATAGACGTGCACACAAGTACACCAAACAGACGGTCACAATAATTAATCCCGCACAAGGAACCAGGCGGGCCGGCTGACTAATAAAGCCTCACTACTATATTACCTAACTCAAAACAGGTGCACTCAATAAACACATAAGGACGGGGAGGAAATAATCAGTGGCAGCTAGTAGGCTGGCGACGACGACCGCCGAGCGCCACCCGAACGGGAAGGGAAGCCTCCTTCGGTCGGAGTCGTGACAGTACCTCCCCCTTGACTCGCGGCTCCCGCAGCGCGCCGACACCGGCCTCGAGGTCGGTGTCGACCCGGAGGACGAGGCGCAGGGCGATCCGGATGGAGGCAATGGAAATCCCTCAACATTGACGGATCCAAAATGTCCCCCACCGGTACCCAGCACCTCTCCTCCGGGCCATACCCCTCCCAGTCCACGAGGTACTGCAGGCCCCTCACCCTCGATGTCCAGAGGGGGAGGAGGGACCTCCGGCACCTCACCGTCCTGTAGGGGACCAGCTACCACCGGCCTGAGGAGAGACACATGAAACGAGGGGTTTATACGATAATAGGAAGGGAGTTGTAATCGATAACACACCTCGTTTATTCTCCTCAGGACTTTGAAAGGCCCTACACACTGCGGCCCAAGCTTCCGGCAGGGCACGCGGAGGGGCAGGTTTCGGGTCGAGAGCCAGACCCTGTCCCCCGGTACAAACACGGGGGCCTCACTGCGGTGGTGGTCAGCACTCCTTTTCTGCCATCCATTAGCCTGTTGAAGGGATTCCTGGATGGCCCTCCAGGTCTCTTTGGAGCGCTGCACCCATTCCTCCACCTCAGAAGCCTCGGTCTGGCTCGGATGCCACGGTGCCAGGACCGGCTGGTACCCCAACACACACTGAAAGGGGGACACATTAGTAGAGGAGTGGCGTAGTGAGTTCTGGGCCATTTCGGCCCAGGGGATTTATCTCAACCACTCCCCTGGCCGGTCATGGCAGTACGACCGCAGAAACCTACCCACCTCCTGGTTTACTCTCTCCACCTGCCCATTACTTTCGGGGTGATAACCGGAGGTCAGGCTGACCGAGATCCCCAGACGCTCCATGAACGCCCTCCATACTCGGGATGTGAACCGGGCGGCCCCGATCAGAAACAATGTCCTCCGGCACCCCGTAGTGCCGGAAGACGTGAGTGAATAATGCCTCCGCAGTCTGTAGGGCTGTAGGGATACCGGGCAATGGGAGGAGACGGCAGAACTTAGAGAACCGATCCACAATCACCAGAACCGTGGTGTTGCCCTGAGACGGGGGAAGGTCGGGCAGGAAATCTACGGATAGATGTGACCATAGCCGTTGTGGAACGGGGAGGGGTTGTAACTTCCCTCTAGGAAGGTGCTTAGGAGCCTTACTCTGGGTGCATACCGAACAGGAGGAGACATAAACCTTAACGTCCCTAACCAAGGTAGGCCACCAATACCTCCCCTGAAGGCTCCCCACTGTCCTCCTCACCCCAGGGTGACCCGAGGAGGGTAGGACGTGAGCCCACCGAATCAGTTGGTCCCGAACACCAAGCGGCACATACTTCCGCCCCGCCGGATACTGAGGAGGCGCGGGTTCAGCCCGTAACGCCCGCTCGATGTCCGAGTCCACCTCCCATACCACTGGTGCGATCAGCTTTGAGGCCGGAAGGAGGCCGGAAGGATGGGAGTAGGTTCGGTGGATCACGTTCTGGGAGCCCGGTCTATACGATAAAGTGAACCGGAATCGGGTGAAAAATATGGCCCACCTTGCCTGACGCGGGTTCAGTCTCTTAGCTGCCCGAATATACTCCAGATTTTGGTGGTCGGTCCAGATGAGAAAGGGGTGCTTAGCCCCCTCAAGCCAGTGTCTCCACACCTTCAGAGCCCTGACCACCGCTAACATCTCCCGGTCCCCCACATCATAGTTACGCTCCGCTGGGCTGAGCTTCCTCGAGAAGAAAGCGCAGGGGCGGAGTTTTGGTGGCGTACCCGAGCGCTGTGATAGCTCGGACGCGTCCACTTCCACTATGAATGCTAGAGAGGGGTCCGGATGCGCCAACACGGGTGCCTCCGTGAACAGTGCCTTCAACTTGTTGAAAGCTCTGTACGCCTCGGCTGACCACCGCAACCGCACCGGGCCCCCCTTCAGCAGTGAGGTAATGGGAGCCGCTACCTGGCCAAAACCCCGGATAAACCTCCGGTAGTAGTTGGCAAAACCCAAAAAACGCTGCACCTCTTTTACCGTGGTCGGAGTCGGCCAATTACGCACGACCTTACTGCGGTCACCCTCCATCTCCACCCCCGAGGTGGAAATGCGATAACCCAGAAAGGAGACGGCTCGTTTGGAGAACACACACTTCTCAGCCTTGATGTATAGGTCATGTTCCAGCAGTCTACCAAGCACCTTGCGTACCAGAGACACATGCGCGGCGTGAGTGGCTGAGTAGATCAGAATATCACCGATATAAACAACCACTCCCTGCCTGTGCAGGTCCCTGAGAATCTCGTCTACAAAGGATTGGAAAACGTCTGGAGCATTTTTTAACCCATACGGCATGACGCAGTACTCATAGTGGCCCGATGTGGTACTAAATGTGGTTTTCCACTCGTCTCCCTTCCGAATACACACCAGGCTATACGCGCTCCTGAGATCCAATTTTGTGAAGAACTGCGCTCCCTGAAAGGATTTCACTGCCGTAGCAATGAGAGGTAATGGGTAGCTGAACCCCACTGTGATGGCATTTAGACCTCTATAATCAATACACGGACGCAAACCTCCCTCCTTTTTCTTCACAAAAAAGAAACTCGAGGAGACGGGTGAAATGGAGGACCGAATGTACCCCTGTCCCAGAGACTCCGTGATATATGTCTCCATAGCCAATCTCTTGGGACAATGGGTACACGTGACTCTTGGGAAGCGCAGCGTTTACCTGGAGATCTATCGCACAATCCCTTCCCGGTCGATGTGGTGGTAACTTAGTCGCCTTCTTTTTACTAAAAGCGATTGCCAAATCGGCATACTCGGGGGGAATGCACACTGTGGGACCCTGGTCTGGACTTTCCACCGAGGTGGCACCGACAGAAACTCCCAGACACCTTCCAGAACACTCCTCTGACCACCCCTGGAGAACCCCCTGTCTCCACAAAATTTTAGGATTGTGCCGGGCCAGCAAGGGAATCCCTAGCACCACTGGAAATGGGGGCGAATCAATAATATAGAGACTGATACGCTCCCTATGATTCCCCTGCATTACCATGTCCAGTGGAACCGTGGTCTCCCTGACCACCACTGACCCTAATGGCCGGCTATCTAGGGAGTGCACGGGAAAGGGAGAATCTATCGGCACAAGCGGAACACCTAATTAAATAGCGAGTCTGCGATCCATAAAGTTCCCAGCTGCGCCTGAATCGACTAGCGCCCTATGCTGGGAAGAGGGGAAGAATTTAAGAAAAAAAATCAAGACAAACATGTGACCAACTGGGGGTTCTGGGCGAGTTTGGTGCTGATTCACCTGGGGTGATCGAGAAATGTTCCGCCTGCCATCTCGACTCCCAGACGGACCCTCCCAGCACCGATCGGCCGCGTGTCCTCTCCGACCACAGCTGGTGCAGAAGGAGCCTCCTCCTCCGGTACCCCTCGGCAAAGCCCCACCCAACTCCATCGGAACGGGAGTGGAGGTGCTGGGTGGTGGAACACACAGGACCCTCTCCGAACGCCCGCGGGCAGCCAGCAGATTGTCCAGTCGGATGGACATGTCAATTAGCTCATCCAGGGAAAGAGCGGTGTCCCGACACGCTAGCTCCCTGCGGACAACCTCCCGGAGACTACACCGGTAGTGGTCGATAAGGGCCCTGTCGTTCCATCCGGATCCTGCTGCCAAGGTACGGAACTCCAACGCGTAATCCTGGGCGGCTCCTCTTCTCCTGCCGGAGATGGAATAGTCGTTCTCCCGCCGCTCGGCCATCTGGAGGGTGGTCAAATACGGCGCGGAAGCAGCGAGAAAACTCGGGGTAGTGCTCCTTCGTTGAGTCTGGGCCATTCCAGACTGCGTTTGCCCACTCCAGAGCACGACCCGTGAGGCAGGAGATGAGGACACTCACCCTCTCCGCTCCCGAGGGAGTGGGTCTGACGGTGGCCAGGTACAGTTCTAGCTGGAGTAAGAACCACTGGCATCCTGCTGCCGCTCCATCATAGACCCTCGGGAGCGTAAGACGGAGGGTGCTGGAGTCTGGAGATGGGGAGTCCTGAGGGGGGGGGAGCCGAAGGTGGAGAGAGGAGACCGCTTCTCTCCCATCGGTCCATTCTCTCCATCACCAGATCCATAGCCGTTCCGATCCGATGGAGAACGGTGGTATGATGTAGAACCCTCTCCTGCATCGATGGGAGGGGAGTGGCTGTTGCTCCTGCTGACTCCATTTCCACTACGGGGTGCGGGATTCTGTAACGATCTGAGTGTAGTGGGTGAGAAGTCAGGCGCAGGAAGCAGAGAGTTCAGGGGAGTGTTATTTTAATGCACAACGAAACGGCGAACATAAGCCAACCCCACGAAAACACAGGGCGTAATGAACAAACAAACGCCCCAAACAGGGGGACTTAAACTGTCCAGGAAAAACCACAAAAATGGGAAAAACACGAAACCCATAGACGGGCACACAAGTACACCAAACAGACGGTCACAATAATTAATCCCGCACAAGCGGGCCGGCTGACTAATAAAGCCTCACTACTATATTACCTAACTCAAAACAGGTGAACTCAATAAACACATAAGGAGGGGGAGGAAATAATCAGTGGCAGCTAGTAGGCCGGCGATGACAACCGCCGAGCGCCACCCGAACGGGAAGGGAAGCCTCCTTCGGTCGGAGTCGTGACAGTCAAGTCAAAGGGTGGCTACTTTGAAGAATATTTAACATTTTTTTGGTTACTGCATGATTCTATATGTTATTTCATAGTTTTGATGTCTTCACTATTATTCTACAATGTAGAAGAAGGGCACTATTGGTCATTGACTGCAGGAACAGGCTACGTCTTTATGTGTATTTGTATCTTACTGATGAAGTGCATTTGGACCTCTATCAGTTGGGCTTAGCAGGATTCTGAAACTCAGCTCCATGTTAAGACATGGCCCGCATTCCCTCTGGAAAAGCCACATCAGCCTCTCTCTCTCTCTCTCTCTCTCTCTCTCTCTCTCTATTCCATCTCTCTCTCTCTCTCGCTCTCTTGTTGGCACAGAGGAGTGCGTGGTAAGGCTTTAGGTGTGTGTGAGTGAATGCAGTGACCTTGCTCGTAGCTGGGTGATTAACTGATTATGCCTTCAGAGAGGGGTGATATTCATGTTCAGGGGTCAGCCATTGTTCTCCTCACAATGGTGCTGCTGGGGACAGGGACACTACACGACTTCTAGGAAACATACAGTGTTGATATGGAACACTTATTTACTGGTTCAACGTCTTCACCTTGTAACAGTCTATCAACAAGGCAGGTCCTACAGGCTCTAGTGTTGTCACACCTGGACTACTGTTCAGTCGTGTGGCCAGGTGCCACAAAGCAGTAGAATCAGATTTAAAATAGAAATACACCTTATGGAACAGCGGGGACTGTAAAGCAACACAAACATAGGCACAGACACATGCATACAGACACATTATAACATGAGCACTATACACACACAATAACATACACACTATACACACACGTACACATGGATTTTGTGTTGTAGATATGTGGTATTGGAGTAGTGGCCTGAGGGCACACACTTAGTGTGTTGTGACATCTTTCTGAATGTATTGTAATGTTTTTATAATTGTGCCTTCATTTTGCCGAACGACAGGAAGAGTAATGGGGATCCATAATAAATAGGAAAAAATTGACACATCAGTGGTGGTCGGGGGAGGACGAGCATGGCCTTATTTCTATTACAGCATGTTGGATGACTGTCGTTCATATTCCATTCATCCTGTTCAATGTAACATCGATAGGTTTAGGCTACAACATGATACTCTAATTTTCCCTGTACCCATCATGAGGTTGCTACAACGTAGGGGCACACAGGTCGAGAGACAAATTTGAGTGACAGACAGTGACACATGGACAGACAGTGACACATTCAAAACCGCCTTGCACACTCTGCATCTAGCTTATATGGGGTTTAGTCCAACAGTGGCAAAAGAGAGTTTCTATTGGACAAGTTCAGGTATTTTTATCCCACTTTGTTTGCTTCCGCGTTGAAGAAACATTTTTCAACAGAATTGGCAGAGTGAATACACCTCGGACAACGCAAAAAGAGTTCATTTTCACAACAGCAACGTTATATTCATTCTAGCCTGTACGCACTCTCCTCCCCTCACATTTTCCCTTTGCTTGTGAACTTCAATGGATAACACATCAGCTATATGTGACCAGGTGAAAAAACTTTCCAAGCCAAAGCAATTCATAACCCCTACACACGTCCTTCATC
>NC_034191.2:15348727-15443727 GCF_002021735.2 Oncorhynchus kisutch | reverse complement strand
TTCTCTAAACTAAGTCTTCATCAATATGTTTGTTCAATGTTTAGTTTCAACAGTCTCAACACATTCTCTGTTCTCTTGAAGCCCATTGAACTACAGAACAATAACTCACAAATTTTATTGGAATAAATCCTGTAGACAGAAATATCTTTCTCTCCATCAACATCCCTGCTCTCTAATGGCTGCTTTTGCAAAGCATAAAAGGAAAATATCTCATTGGTGAGGGGGAGAGAGGATTGGTAAAGGGGGAGAGAGGATTGGTAAAGGGGGAGAGAGGATTGGTAAAGGAGGAGAGAGGATTGGTAAAGGGGGAGAGAGGATTGGTAAAGGGGGAGAGAGGATTGGTAAAGGAGGAGAGAGGATTGGTAAAGGGGGAGAGAGGATTGGTGAGGGGAAGAGAGGATTGGTAAAGGGGGAGAGAGGATTGGTGAGGGGGAGAGAGGATTGGTAAAGGGGGAGAGAGGATTGGTGAGGGGGAGAGACTATTGGTAAAGGGGGAGAGAGGATTGGTGAGGGGAAGAGAGGATTGATGGGGGGAGAGAGGATTGGTGGGGGGAGAGAAGTGATGGTGAGGGAAAGAGAGGATTGGTGGGGAGAGAGAGGATTGGTGGGGGAGAGAGAGGATTGGTGGGGGAGAGAGAGGATTGGTGGGGGACAGAAGTGATGGTGAGGGGAGAAGAAGTGATGGTGAGGTGGAGAGGATTGGTAAGGGATAGAGGGGATTGGCGAGGGGAGAGGAGGAGAGGATTGGTAAGGGATAGAGGGGATTGGTGAGGGGAGAGGTGATGGTGAGGAGGAGAGGATTGGTAAGGGATAGAGGGGATTGGTGAGGGGAGAGGTGATGGTAAGGAGGAGAGGAGAGGATTGGTAAGGGGTAGAGGGGATTGGTGAGGGGGAGAGAAGTGATGGTGAGGAAGAGAGAGGACTGCTAATGGGAAGAGAGGACTGGTAATGGGAAGAGAGGATTGGTGAGAGGGAGAGAGGACTGGTAATGGGGAGAGAGGACTGGTAATGGGAAGAGAGGATTGGTAATGGGGAGAGAGGATTGGTAATGGGGAGAGATGACTGGTAATTGGGAGAGAGGATTGGTAATGGAGAGAGGATTGGTGAGGGGGAGAGAGGATTGGTAAAGGGGGAGAGAGGATTGGTGAGGGGGGGAGAAGTGATGGTGAGGAGGAGAGAGGATTGGTGAAGGGGAAATTGGATTGGTGAGGGGGAGAGAGGATTGGTGAGGGGGAGAGAGGAATGGTGAGGGGGAGAGAGGATTGGGGAGAGGGAGAGATGATTGGTGAGAGGGAGAGAGGGCTGGTAATGGGGAGAGAGGATTGGTGAGGGGAAGAAAGGATTGGAGAGAGAGGGAGGATCTGTGTGACGGAGAGAGGACTGGTGAGTGGGAGAGAAGTGATGGTGAGGAGGAGAGAGGATTGGTGAGGGGGAGAGAGGTTTGGTGAGGGGGAGAGAGGTTTGGTGATGGGGAGAGAGGTTTGGTGACGGGGAGAGAGGTTTGGTGAGTGGGAGAGAAGTGATGGTGAGGAGGAGAGAGGAATGGTGACGGGGAGAGAGGTTTGGTGACGGGGAGAGAGGAATGGTGAGGGGGAGAGAAGTGATGGTGTGGGAGAGGGATAAGTATTGGTGGGGGAGGGAGGATTGGTGGGGGAGAGGATTGTTATCAGATTCACATGGAATTGTTGTACAATTTAAATGTTTAAATATGAAACTAGTTGTGAACAGATTAAATGTTATTTTAGCTTCTAAATGAGAGAATTGGTTTTCATAAGTGAACTAGGCTCAACTCAGTGGCCCCGCCCATGTGAACAGACATTGGTTGTGAACTATGAAACACGCCCTTCTCTCACCCCTATATAAGCCCTTTACAAGAAATGTTACATTGGTGTTCCCAAGGGCGTGAGGACGACGGTCCATACTTTAAAAGGGCTAATATCAAACTACAGAACTAAGCCAACTTCAGCATGAACTTAAAGAATGGTAACTTGGTATGAACTTTGAACTCTTATTCACTAAATAAGTGATACCTCCTAGCCGTTGAGTGAGCAGCAGCAGCTGTAAACGTGGGCTAGGAAAGGACGGACAAAGTATCTCTTCTACCAAACAAACGACGGTACGACAACGTACTTGTTCTACCACAAGACATATTCTTCAAAGGACAAGGGAGATCTCTGTTGGGCAACACGGCCTTCCATCTAAGACCAACCTATTGAAGCATCTCTCAGAGTAAATATTTATTGCGTTTTACTTTTCCAAATGGGCAGTTATTTAGAATGCATAAGATTCTGTATTTACGATATCATAGCTTTACAAGGTCCGATCAGAGACTAAATTCCTTTGTTCCTCAGTCTTCCCGCGCTTTCATTCAAAACCCAACACCCTTTCTTTGTGCAACCAGCCGTTATATCTCTTCCGTCCGCTAGGGATGCTTTCTTTTATGACATAATTAGTAATCAATGTATGACCCATGCTGTGTATGTGTAATTCTGTGTGATTGTTTAGGTATTTAGTAAATAAATAAACCAACTTTTGTATTGCTGATTCAACTTGTTAGCCAGGGTTCGTGAAGATAACCAAGAACTCTACGACTTCAGATGAGACTGAATAAGGTGACGATTAAGAATTGACCGCTATTGATGTAAAAGATTACCAGGTCTTTAAAGGTTTATTCAGAAGATAACAGCTCTTTAAACATTATTTTGTGGTGCCCCGACTTTCTAGTTAATTACATTTACCTGATGAGTTCAATCAGGTAATATTAATTACAGAGAAATGATTTCATAGAATAGCATGTCATATCACTTAATCCGGCATAGCAAAGACTCAAGAGTGCCAGTGGCGTGAGGAGGTAAGGCAATAAATAGGCCATAGTAGCAAGTAATTACAATTTGAGCAAATTTACACTGGAGTGATAGATGTGCAGATGATGAGATGCATGTAGAAATACTGGTGTGCAAAAGAGCAGAGAGTAAATAAAAACAATATGGGAATGAGGTAGGTAGATTGGATGGGCTATTTATAGATGGGCTATGTACAGCTGCAGCGATTGGTTAGCTGCTCGGATAGATGATATTTAAAGTTAGAGGAAAACTGGAATGGAAGGAGGCCAAAGGAGGTGTTGGCTTTGGAGATGATCAATGAGATATACCTGCTGTAACTCGTGCTATGGGTGAGTTTGGTTATCTTGACGAGTGAGCTGAGTTAAGGCAGAGCATTACCAAGCAAAGACTTATAGATGACCTGGAGCTAGTGGATCTGGCAACGAATATGTAGCGAGGGCCAGCCTATTTTCTACGTTGTAGAACTTTAGTGAAGACATCAAAACTATGAAATAACACACAGCCATCCTTTGCCTTAATGTGTCACGTTTCTTCAAAATCGAACCCAGAAGCAGACCAGGACAAGGAGAGTAGGAAGAAGGTGAGTATTTATTTACAAGTGAATGTGAGTGGGTAGATACATCCAGGTGGCGTAGCGGGCAGCGGTGGTGAGTTGATGGGAGTAAATAGGTGGATCCAATGGGGAAGCGGAATCCTCCGATGACCAGGCGGGAATGGGGTAAATGATCCGGGTGAGTAACTGAAGACAGAACAAACGGAGGTAAGTTGAAGGCAAGCAAGACGTACAAAACAACAAAACAAATTCTATCCAACTTGAGGCTGATACTATGGCACAACATACTGTTCATGGCTAACGATCCGGCAGGGAATGGATGTCAGGTCAGAGCTTTAGAAGGGGAGAGGTGATGATCAGGACAGGTGTGCAGATTACTGATGGGATACAGGTGCGGGTGAACATCGATCTCCCAACAAGCTAATCTGCCCGGCAACCAGACAGGGTGCGTTCCAGGACACCGGAAACACACTCCAGGACAGAAACACAGGCAAACACAGACTCAGGAAGCGGGGTTCGTGACATAATGTCAGCTTTGCACACCCTTGGCATTCTCTCAACCAGCTTCATGAGGAATGTTTTTCCCAAAATCTTGAAGGAGTTCCTACATTTTATGCTGATCACTTGTTGGCTGCTTTTCCTTCACTCTGCGGTCCAACTCATCCCAAACCATCTCAATTGGGTTGAGGTCGGGTGCTTGTGGAGGCCAGGTCATCTGATGCAGCACTTCATCACTCTCAAATAGCCCTTACACAGCCTGGAGGTGTGACGCAATCTCAACTGCTCTCCACTTTGCCCTCACCCACCTAGAACAGAAGAATACATACGTATGTGAGATTGCTGTTCATTGACTACAGCTCTGCGTTCAACAGCATTGTGCCCCCTGAGTCTAAACACCTCCCTCAGCAACTGGATCCTAGACTTTCTGATGGGCCGCCCACAGGTGGTATGGGTAGGCAACATCACCTTAGCCACAGTGACCCTCAACACAGGGATCTCACAGGGGTGTGTGCTTAGTCCCTTCTTGTACTTCCTGTTCACCCATGACTGCGGGGCCACACACGACAGTGGTAGGCCTGATCACCAGCAACTATGAGTAAGCCAACAGGCCGGTCCAAACACACGCGGCACCTCTTCCCCTCAGGAGGTTGAAAAATATTGGCATGGGCTCTCAGATCCTCAGAAACTTCTATAGTTGTACCAGTGAGAGCATTTTTACTCCCTGGATCACTGTCTGGTATGGCAACAGCTCCGCCCTCAATCACATGGTGCTACAGAGGGTGATGTGGACAGCCCATTACATCACTGTCTGGTATGGCAACAGCACCGCCCTTGATCACATGGCGCTACAGAGGGTGGTGCAGACAGCCCAGTACATCACTGGGGCTGAGCTCCCTGCCATCCAGAACATCTATATCAGGATGTGTGGTAGGAAGGCCTGGAAAATCATTAAAGACTCCAACCACCAAAGCCATAGACTATTCTCCCTGCTTCTGCACGGCAAGCGGTAGCGGTGCATCAAGTCTGGCACCAACAGGCTCTTTAACAGCTTCTATCCCCAAGCAATACGATTGATAAATAGCTAACAAAATAGCTACACAGACTATCTGAGTTGACCTTGCATGCTCATTGCCCTTTTTATTTTTGTCTCTATGCCCACTCACAGGGCTCTACACACAGAGACACACTGATACTACAACACACACAAAACACTCACTCACACATAATATGTACATACATTTATACTGACTCTACACACACACCCACTCACATACAAGCTGCTGCTACTCTGTTCATCTTATATCCTGATGCCTAGTCACCTTACCCCTATACATATCTACCTCCATCACTCCAGTATCCCTGTCACCTTATCGCAAAACATATCTACTTCCATCACTCCAGTATCCCTGAACATTGTAAATATGGTATTACTTAGTATTACTTTGTTATTGATTATTGCTTTGTTGGGTTTTGATTTTGCAAGAAAGGCATTTCACTGTCCTTGTGCATGTGACTTTAAAACTTGGAGCTTGATCTTTATACTCTATCTACAGTATCTTTATACTCTATCTACAGTATCTATATACTCTATCTACAGTATCTTTATACTCTATCTACAGTATCTTTATACTCTATCTACAGTATCTTTATACTCTATCTACAGTATCTTTATACTCTATCTACAGTATCTATATACTCTATCTACAGTATCTTTATACTCTATCTACAGTATCTATATACTCTATCTACAGTATCTTTATACTCTATCTACAGTATCTTTATACTCTATCTACAGTATCTATATACTCTATCTACAGTATCTATATACTCTATCTACAGTATCTTTATACTCTATCTACAGTATCTTTATACTCTGTCTACAGTATCTATATACTCTATCTACAGTATCTATATACTCTATCTACAGTATCTATATACTCTATCTACAGTATCTATATACTCTATCTACAGTATCTATATACTCTATCTACAGTATCTATATACTCTATCTACAGTATCTATATACTCTATCTACAGTATCTATATACTCTATCTACAGTATCTATATACTCTATCTACAGTATCTATATACTCTATC
Source organism: Oncorhynchus kisutch (assembly GCF_002021735.2). NCBI lineage: Eukaryota > Metazoa > Chordata > Actinopteri > Salmoniformes > Salmonidae > Oncorhynchus > Oncorhynchus kisutch. The sequence goes on along the minus strand of NC_034191.2, from coordinate 15,437,732 downwards.
TACAGTATCTATATACTCTATCTACAGTATCTATATACTCTATCTACAGTATCTTTATACTCTATCTACAGTATCTATATACTCTATCTACAGTATCTTTATACTCTATCTACAGTATCTTTATACTCTATCTACAGTATCTTTATACTCTATCTACAGTATCTATATACTCTATCTACAGTATCTTTATACTCTATCTACAGTATCTTTATACTCTATCTACAGTATCTATATACTCTATCAACAGTATCTTTATACTCTATCTACAGTATCTATATACTCTATCTACACTATCTATATACTCTATCAACAGTATCTTTATACTCTATCTACAGTATCTATATACTCTATCTACAGTATCTATATACTCTATCAACAGTATCTTTATACTCTATCTACAGTATCTATATACTCTATCTACAGTATCTTTATACTCTATCTACAGTATCTATATACTCTATCAACAGTATCTTTATACTCTATCTACAGTATCTTTATACTCTATCTACAGTATCTAAACTCAGCAAAAGAAGAAACGTCCCTTTTTCAGGACCCTGTCTTTCAAAGATAATTAGTAAAAATCCAAATAACTTCACAGATCATCACTGTAAAGGGTTTAAACATTGTTTCCCTTGATTGTTCAATGAACCATAAACAATTCATGAACATGCACCTGTGGAACGGTCGTTAAGACACTAACAGCTTAAAGACGGTAGGCAATTAAGGTCACGGTTATGAAAACGTAGGACACTAAAGAGACCTTTCTACTGACTATGAAAAACACCAAAAGAAAGATGCCCAGGGTCCCTTCTCATATGCGTGAACGTGAGTTAGGCATGCTGCAAGGAGGCATGAGGACTGCAGATGTGGCCAGGGCAATAAATTACAATGTCCCTACTGTGAGACGCCTAAGACAGGGCTACTTGGAGACAGGACGGATAGCTGATCGTCCTCACAGTGACAGACCACGTGTAACAACATCTACACAGGATCGGTACATCCGAACATCACACCTGCGGGACAGGTACAGGATGGCAGCAACAATTGCCTGAGTTACAACAGGAACGCACAATCAGTGCTCAGACTGTCCGCAATAGGCTGAGAGAGGCTGGACTTCGGGCTTGTAGGCCTGTTGTAAGGCAGGTCCTCACTAGACATCACCGGCAACAACGTCGCCTATGGGCACAAACCCACCGTCGCTGGACCAGACAGGACTGGCAAAAAGTGTTCTTCACTGACGAGTCACGGTTTTGTCTCCCCAGGGGTGTTGGTCGGATTTGCGTTTATTGTCGAAGGAATGAGCATTACACCGAGGCCTGTACTCTTGAGCATGATCGATTTGGAGGTGCAGGGTCCGTCATGGTCTGGGGCGGTGTGTCACAGCAGCATCGGACTAAGCTTGTTGTCATTGCAGGCAATCTCAACGCTGTGCATTACTGGGAAGACATCCTCCTCCCTCATGTGGTACCCTTCCTGCAGGCTCATCCTGACATGACCCTCCAGCATGACAATGCCACCAGTCATACTGCTCATTCTGTGCGTGATTTCCTGCAAGACAGGAATGTCAGTGTTCTGCCATGGCCAGCGAATAGCCCGGATCTTGATCACATTGAGCACATCTGGGATCTGTTGGATCGGAGGGTGAGGGCTAGGGCCATTCCCCCCAGAAATGTCTGGGAACTTGCAGGTGCCTTGGTGGAAGAGTGGGGTAACATCACACAGCAAGAAATGGTCAATCTATTGCAGTCCATGAGGAGGCGATGCACTGCAGTACTTAATGCATCTGCTGGCCACACCAGATACTGACTGTTCCTTTTGATTTTGACCCCCCCCCCTTTGTTCAGGGACACATTATTCAATTTCTGTTAGTCACATGTCTGTGGAACGTGTTGAGTTTATGTCTCAGTTGTTGAATCTTGTTTTGTTCATACAAATATTTACAGATGTTAAGTATGCTGAAAATAAATGTTAGATTAGGTGTTTCTTTTTTTGCTGAGTTTATATACTCTATCTACATTAACTACTATATACTATATCTACAGTATCTACTAAATACTCTATCAACAATATCTATTATATCTACAGTGTATATATACACTGAGTGTATAAAACATTAGGAACACCTTCCTAATATAGAGTTTCGTCCCCCTTTGCCCTCAGAACACCCTCATTTCATCGGGTCATGGACTACAAGGTGTTGAAAGCGTTTCACAGGGATGCTGGCCGATGTTGACTCCGATGCTTCCCATAGTTGTGTCAAGTTGGCTGGGTGTCCTTTTCGTGGTGGACCATTCTTGATACCCATGGGAAACTGTTGGGCGTAAAAAAAACAACAGCGTTGCAGTTCCTGACACACTCAAACCGGTGCGCCTGGAACCTACTACCATACCCCGTTCAAAGGCACCTACTACCATACCCCGTTCAAAGGAATTTTTATATTTTGTCTTGCCCATTGACCCTCTGAATGGCACACATACACAATCTATGTCTCAAATCCTTCTTTAACCTGTCTCCTCCCCTTCATCTACACTAATTGAAGTGGATTTAAAAGGTTACATGAATAAGAAAACATACTGTAGCTTTCACCTGGAGTCACCTGGTCGGGCTTTGTCATGGAGAGAGCAGGTGTTCCTAATGTTTTGTGCACTCAGTGTATGTATCTACAGTATCTGTCTATCTATTACACTAGAAAGGTGAGTTCACAGTAGATCAGTGTAGCGAAATGTGTGTGTGTGGGGGTGGGGGGGGGGGGGGGGGTGGGCTATGCAACCATAGAAGAGTCCGTTGTAGAGGTAAGGAATGAGAGCTGTATAGAGTGAGATCAGTGTGGGAGTGTGTGGGTTGACATACTGTGGTGGTGCTGGCGGTTGTGGTACATTGGGCTGTTGGGGATGAGAATGGGACTGAATCTCAGCTGGCACCCAAAGCGGACAGACTTCTGTGGTAACCTGGGCAACTGCCACTGTCTACTGTCTCAGAGCTGAACCTCCCTCTGCAGAATGAATGGAGGGTGGGGTGAGTACTTCTAGTGTTTAGAGCGTTATGGCGCACATGCATATGAGTGTGTGTGTGTGTACGAAAAGGTATGTGCTCACTACTGTAAGTCGCTCTAGATAAAAGCGTCTGCTAAATGACTGAACTGTAAATGTGAGTGTGTGTGTGTGTGTGTGTGTGTGTGTGTATGTGTGTGTGTGTGTGTGTGTGTGTGTGTGTGTGTGTGTGTGTGTGTGTGTGTGTGTGTGTGTGTGTGTGTGTGTGTGTGTGTGTGTGTGTGTGTGTGTGTGTGTGTGTGTGTGTGTGTGTGTGCAAAAAGAATAAAGTAGGACACTGACGATAATTGATTTATCTTGTGAACTGATTGGGCTCAAAAGTGCAAATGTCATCTTTCATCATATATTAACAGAACATAGCTAGTGAATCTGATACATAATTGATATCAGTTACATAAAGGGTTTGTATAATTATAACACATGGCCTTTAGACTGGCCCAAAATGTCTATAAAGATCTGCACACTGTTTCAATGAGGAGAGATAGACCAATGTAGGAAGTCTGCTATGGCACATAGTAAGGGCCTGCCTGGCCATTAAGCCCTGGTAACACTGCTTACTGCCCTAGCCATCATCATCCGTGCAGCCTGTCATTAAGATCCATTGATCCTCCCAAGACACCACACTCAACACGATGCTATGTTATAATGGGGGGTATCACGCAAAACCATCTACTGTTTCACTGGAAGAGCCATCCATGGAAAGGGAAGCGGTGGAACATTTACAGTCATGTCCAAAAGTTTTGGGACAGTGACACATTTCTGTCGTGGTTTTGTCTCAGTACTCCAGCGCTATGGATTTGAAATCAAACAGTGACTACAAGGTTAAAGTGCAGACTGTCAGCTTTAATTTGAGAGTATTTTTATCCATATCTGGTGAACCGTTTAGAAAGTACTGCACTTTTTGTACACTTTTTGTTCCCCCATTTTACGCGACCAAAAGTATTAGGACAAATTCACTTATAGGTGTATTAAAGTAGACAAAGGTTCAGTATTTGGCCCCATATTCCTAGTACTCAATGATTACATCAAGTTTGTGACTCTACAAACTTGTTGAATATATTTGCTGTTTGTTTTGTTTGTGTTTCAGATAATTTTATGTCCCTTTTACTGTAAATACGAATTTCATATTTTTCTAAACACTTTCACATTATTGTGAATGCTATCATAAATAAATCAGGAATAATGATGAATGAGAAAGTTACAGAGGCATAAATATCATACGCCCCAAAATGCTAACCTCCCCTGTTATTGTAATGGTGAGAGGTTAGCATGTCTCCAAAGCGCTGTACTTTCGAGCCAAAAAAGCATAAAATGGGTTACTGTCCCATATATGTTTGGGGCTGACTGTATGTTCTATGCCATGGTCACTAAAATGATATTCTAACACAAACATTGCATGAGATATAGAGAGGGAGATAGAGAAGAAAAAGAGTGAGGGAGACATGGAGCAGGAGGGAGAGCGAGAGAGAGAGAGAGAGAGAGAGAGAGAGAGAGAGAGAGCGAGAGAGAGAGAGAGAGAGAGTGATGGAGAGAAAGAGAGAGAGAGAGAGAGAGAGAACGATGGAGAGAAAGAGAAAGAGAAAGAGAGAGATGGAGAGATGGAGAGAGAGAGGAAAAAGAGTGAGGGAGACATGGAGCAGGAGAGAGAATGAGAGAGATGAGAGATATATATAGAGAGAGAAAGAGAGAGCAAAAGAGAAAGAGGAGAGGGAGAGAGAAATAGAGAGAAACGGTCCCGAAATGCTAATGTTCCCTGCTTGTCCCCGACAGCTGGCCGGTGCTGTTTGACATGTGTGATGAATGGTGTATCATTGGTACTGCTGCCCTCTCCACTAATGGCACCAGTACAGAGACAAAGGCAAGAGGAAAAACCCAGCAGCACCAGCAAAGGATGCTTCCTTCAATTAACACACCCCAGCAGCTCCCTTCCTTCTGCACAAACACACACACACACACACACACACACACACACACACACACACACACACACACACACACACACACACACACACACACACACACACACACACACATACACATACACACACACACACCCTCACTGCAGTGTTGACGGGTATCTGCTGAGCACAGCTTATTTCCCTCTGCTCTGATAGTTGCTGTGTGTCTCTCCCCACTTGCCTCGAGTCACCCGCGTCTCACATGTGGCAATTACTACAGACACATGGAGGTGTAGAGGCTTTTTAGGGTGTGGAGAGGCAAGACGCAGAAGAAAAACAGAGCACTCAAGTGACAGGTGAAAAATGAGGGGAAAAGGAAACATAGAAAAACAACCAGGGAAAGGATGGGGAAAGAGGAGAAAGATGCTTAGTTGGCAAAGAATGGGGCAGTCAGTACTCGCCCTGCCCCCGGGCTGGGGGTGCTTGGGGCTAAGGCTGGGGCTGTTTGGGGCTGTGGCTCTTTGGGGCTGAGGCTGTTTGGAGCTGAGGCTGTTTGGGGCTGAGGCTGTTTGGGGCTGAGGCTGCTTGGGACTGAGGCGGGGCTGTTTGGGCCTGAGGCTGCTTGAGACTGATGCGCGGCTGTTTGCAGCTGAGGCTGAATGGGGCTGAGGCTGTTTGGGGCTGAGGCTGGGGCTGTTTGGGGCTGAGGATGGGGCTGTTTGGGGCTGAGGCGGGGCTGTTTGGGGCTGAGGATGGGGCTGTTTGGGGCTGAGGATGGGGCTGTTTGGTGCTGAGGCGGGGCTGAAGCTGTTTGGGGCTGATAATGGGGTTGTTTGGGGCTGAGGCTGGGGCTGTTTGGGGCTGAGGCGGGGCTGTTTGGGGCTGAGGATGGGGCTGTTTGGGGCTGAGGCGGGGCTGTTTGGGGCTGAGGATGGGGCGGTTTGTGGCTGAGGATGGGGCTGTTTGTGGCTGAGGATGGGGCTGTTTGGGGCTGAGGCGGGGCTGTTTGGGACTGAGGCTGCTTGGGACTGAGGAGCGGCTGTTTGGGGCTGAGGCTGGCTGTTTGGGGCTGATGATGGGGCTGTTTGGGGCTGAGGCTGGGGCTGTTTGGGGCTGAGGCAGGGCTGTGGTGGGGCTGTAGGCTGTTTGGGGCTGAGGATGGGGCTTTTTGGGGCTGAGGCGGGGCTGTGTGGGGCTGAGGCGGGGCTGTTTGGGGCTGAGGATGGGGCTGTTTGGGGCTGAGGATGGGGCTGTTTGGGGTTGAGGCAGGGCTGAGGTTGTTTGGGGTTGATAATGGGGCTGTTTGGGGTTGAGGATGGGGCTGTTTGGGGCTGAGGCGGGGCTGTTTGGGGCTGAGGATGGGGCGGTTTGGGGCTGAGGATGTGGGTGTTTGGGGCTGAGGATGGGGCTGTTTGGGGCTGAGGCTGGGCTGTTTGGGGATGAGGATGGGGCTGTTTGGGGCTGAGAATGGGGCAGTTTGGGGCTGAGGCTGGGCTGTTTGGGGGTGAGGCGGTGCTGTTTGGGGCTGAGGCTGGGGCTGCGTGGGACTGAGGCGGGGCTGTTTGGGGCTGAGGCTGCTTGGGACTGAGGCACGGCTGTTTGGGGCCGAGGCTCTTTGGGGCTGAACCTGTTTGGGGCTGAAGCTGTGGCTGCTTGGGACTGAGGCGGGGCTGCTTGGGGCTGAGGCGGGGCTGTTTGGGGCTGAGGCTGGGGCTGCTTGGGGCTGAGGCAGGGCTGTTTGGGGCTGAGGCAGGGCTGTTTGGGGCTGAGGCTGGGGCTGTTTGGGGCTGATGATGGGTCTGTTTGGGGCTTAGGCTGGGGCTGTTTGGGGCTGAGGTGGGGCTGTGGCGGGGCTGAGGAAGGGGCTGTGGCGGGGCTGAGGCTGTTTGGGGCTGAGGATGGGGATGTTTGGGGCTTAGGAGGGGCTTTGTGGGGCTGAGGCGGGTCTGTTTGGGGCTGAGGATGGGGCTGTTTGGGTTTGAGGCGGGGCTGAGGCTGTTTGGGAATGAAGATGGGGCTGTAGATGGAGCTGTTTGGGAATGAGGATGAGGCTGTTTGGGGCTGAGGATGGGGCTGAGGTGTGAAATAGTGAACAGTCTCTGTGTCACCACCACTGAAGGATTGATTGATTGCTGAGCCTTTGCCATAAGTATTAGTGTAAATATTTTCCCTCTCACGCTATACCCTTTTCCCTCTCACGCTCCTCCTCCTCTCTGCTTCAATCATTCACATTGATCAGAGAGCGAGAGAGAGAGAGAGAGAGAGAGAGAGAGAGCGAGAGAGAGAGAGAGAGAGAGAGAGAGAGAGAGAGAGAGAGAGAGAGCGAGAGAGAGCGAGAGAGAGCGAGAGAGAGAGAGAGCGAGAGAGAGAGAGAGCGAGAGAGAGAGAGAGAGAGAGAGAGAGAGAGAGAGAGAGAGAGAGAGAGAGCAAGAGGACGTACTCACCCATGCACACCCTAATAGGCAAACAACCAAGCCAAAACAAAGGCCAAGTCTTCCCTTGCTTTGTGCTTTGACTCAATTTGGCATGAGGGTCTGCTATACAAATTGATGGAAAGTGGTTTTGCCGGAAAAACATACAACATTGTAAAATCCATGTAGACAAACAACAAGTGTGCGGTTAAAATTGGCAAAAAGCACACACTTTTCTTTCCACGGGGCCGTGGGGTGAAACAGGGATGAGGCTTGAGCCCCACCCTCTTCAACATATATACATTTGAAGTTGGAAGTTTACATCCACCTTAGCCAAATACATTTAAACTCAGTTTTCACAATTCCCGACATTTAATCCTAGTAAAAATTCCCTGTCTTAGGTCAGTTAGGAAAAGCACTTGATTTTAAGAATGTAAAATGTCACATTTATAGTAGAGAGAATGGTTTATTTCAGCTTTTATTTCTTTCATCACATTCCCAGTGGGTCAGAAGTTTAAATACACTCAATTAGCATTTGGTAGCATTGCCTTAAAACTTTTTGGGCAGCCTTCCACAAGCTTCCCACAATAAGTTGGGTGAATTTTGGCCCATTCCTCCTGACAGAGCTGGTGTAACTGAGTCAGGTTTGTATGACTCCTTGCTCTTACACGCTTTTTCAGTTCTGCCCACAAATATTTTATAGTATTGAGGTCAGGGCTTTGTGAGTCCAATACCTTGACTTGGTTGTCCTGAAGCCATTTTGCCACAACTTTGGAAGTATGCTTGGGGTCATTTTCCATGTGGAAGACCCATTTGCGACCAAGCTTTAACTTCCTGACTGATGTCTTGAGTTGTTGCTTCAGTATATCCACATCATTTTCGTACCTCATGATGCCATCTATTTTGTGAAGTGCACCAGTCCCTCCTGAGGCAAAGCACACACAACATGATGCTGCCAACCCCTGTGCTTCACGATTGGAATGGTGTTCTTCGGATTTCAAGCCTCCCCCTTTTTCCTCCTAACATAATGATGATCATTATGGCCAAACAGTTCTATTTTTGTTTCATCAGACCAGACGATATTTCTCCAAAAAGTACGATCTTTGTCCCCATGTGCAGTTGCAAACCGTAGTCTAGCTTTTTTATGGCAGTTTTGGAGCAGTGGCTTCTTCCTTGCTGAGCGGCCTTTCTGGTTATGTCGATATAGGATTAGTTTTACTGTGGATATAGATACTTTTGTACCTGTTTCCTCTAGCATCTTCACAAGGTCCTTTGCTGTTGTTCTGGGATTGATTTGCACTTTTGGCACCAAAGTACGTTCATCTCTAAGAGACAGAATGCGTTTCCTTCCAGAGCGGTATGACGGCTGCGTGGTGTTTATACTTGCGTACTATTGTTTGTACAGATGAACGTGGTACCTTCAGGCATTTGGAAATTGCTCCCAAGGAACCAGACTTGTGGAGGTCTACAATTTTTTTCATGATGTCTTGGCTGATTTCTTTTGATTTTCTCATTATCTCAAGAAAAGAGGCACTGAGTTTGAAGGTAAGCTTTGAAATACATCCACAGGTACACCTCCAATTGACTCAAATGATGTCAATTAGCCTAACAGAAGCTTCAAAAGCCATTACATAATTGTGTGGAATATTCTAAGCTGTTTAAAGGCACAGTCAACTTAGTGTATGTAAACTTCTGACCCACTAGAATTGTGATACAGTGAATTATAAGTGAAATAATCTGTCTGTTATCAATTGTTGGAAAAATTAATTGTGTCATGCACAAAGTAGATGTCCTAACCGACTTGCCAAAACTATAGTTTGTCAACAAGAAATTTGTGGAGTGGTTGAAAAACAAGTTTTTATGACTCCAACCTAAGTGTATGTAAACTTCTGACTTAAACTGTATCAACGAATTGGTGAGGGCACTAGAACAGTCTGCAGCACCTGGCCTCACCCTACTAGAATCTGAAGTCTACTGATGATCTGGTGCTTCTGTCCCCAACCAAGGAGGTTATACAGCAGCACCTAGATCTTCTGCACAGATTCTGTCAGACCTGGGGCCTGACAGTAAATCTCTTTAAAACAAAAATAATGGTGTTCCAAAAAAGGTCCAGTTGACAGGGCCGCAAATTCAAATTCCATCTAGACACCGTTGCCCAAGCGCACACAAAGAACTATACATACCTCTGCCTAAACATCAGCGCCACAGGTAACTTCCACATTAATATCTGGCTAAAAATAATTGACTCAGTTATAGAACCCATTTGCACTTTATGGTTGTGAGGTCTGGGGTCCGCTCACCAAGCAAGAATTCACAAAATGGGACAAACACCAAATTGAGACTCTGCATGCAGAATTCGGCAAAAATATCCTCAGTGTACAACGTAAAACACAAATGCATGCAGAGCAGACTTAGGCCGATACCCACTAATTATCAAAATCCAGAGAAGAGTGGTTAAATTCTACAACCACCTAAAAGTAAGCGATTCCCAACCCTTCCATTACAAAGCCATCACCTACAGAGAAATGAACCTAGAGAAGAGTCCCCTAAGCAAGCTGGTCCTGGGGCTCTGTTCACAAACACAAACAGACCCCACAGATCCCCAGGACAGCAATACAATTAGACCCAACCAAATCATGAAAAAAAATATAATTACTTAACACATTGGAAAGAATTTACAAAAAAACTGAGTAAACTAGAATGCTATTTGGCCTTAAACAGAGAGGACACAGTGGCAGAATACCTGACCACTGTGACTGACCCAAATTTAAGGAAAGCTTTGACTATGTATAGACTCAGTGAGCATAGCCTTGCTATTGAGAAAGTCAACTATAGCCTGACTTCTCTTGAGAGCCAGGTCTGCCTATGTGCACACTGCCCACATTATGAGGTGGAAACTGAGCTGTACTTCCTAACCTCCTGTCAAATGTATGACCATATTAGAGACATATTTCCCACAGATTACACAGATCCACCAAGAATTCAAAAACAACCCCAATTTTGAAAAACTCCCATATCTACTAGTTAAATACCACGGTGTGACATCACTGCAGCAAGATTTGTGACCTGTTGCCACAAGAAAAGGGCCACCAGTGAAGAACAAACACGATTGTAAATATTTATTTTCCCTTTTGTACTTTAACTATTTGCACATTGCTACAACACTGTATATAGACGTAATAAGACATTTGAAATGTCTTTATTCTTTTGGAACTTCTGTGCGTGTAATGTTTACTGTTAATTTTTGTTGTTTATTTCACTATTGTTTAATTTCTACTTCACTTGCTTTGGCAATGTTAACATATGTTTCCCATGCCAATAAAGCCCTTAAATTGAATTGAATTGAGAGAGAATCAGAGAGAGCAAGAGAGACAGAGAGATACAGAGAGAGAATAATATAACATTAGAAATGTCTATATTTAAAAAAAACTTTTGTGAGTGTAATGTTTACTAATGTTTCTCTTGTTTTTTCCCTTTTGTTTGTTTCTTTCACTTGCTTTGTAAACATGTTTGCCATGCCAATAAACCCCTTTGAATTGAGAGGGAAAAGAGAGAATTGAGAGGGTGAGTAGTGATTTAGGGAGTTTTATGGAATGGCAAACGTAACTTACTTTCTCTTACAAACGCATACTTGTAGGTGTGTTTTTTTAGAGGAGAGTAGGGAGCTTTTTGGATTGTCTATTCCTCAAGCTGTTGGCTGGAAATACCCCTTATAGGGTTGAGGTACCCATATACTTGCCTGTTTTAAAGTTCCAGACATAGAGAATTCAGAACAGAGAGAAAGAGAGTCAGAAAGGAGGAGAACGGGTGAGGGGGGTGGGGGGCAAGAGTGAGAGCGAGGGAGAGAAATGTAGAGAGAGCAGAAAAATATTAACATGAATAATTTCTGTCATTTAGGTAGAGCGGAGAGAGGGAATGGGATAATGAAATTATTTAACAAACTATAACAGCCTTTTATTGGTTTTTAATTACATGAGTCATCGTTCCTTAATGCCATCAGACTAGCTGGCTTTCACATTACAAATTGGACGGAGATCCGTCTACACTAAGGAGAACATCACACAAAGCAGCCCGTAAGAACACATATACAGAACATACCAAATGATGGGACAGTGTAACCTAACATTCAGATGAGACATTAGCTTAATACAGTAACAGAAAACTAAGTTACAATAATGGACTTGTTAAGGAGACGGTTTGGACGAGTTTTCCCTCCAATCGGTTATCAATGCCTCGTTCTGCCACCTTTGCTGACTCTATTTGGTCACATCTCGGTGTTCAAAAAGTAAAAATGATAAAAGGCCGTATCTGAGCCACAGTTCTACGTTTTTTAAGTTAAGTGTTAATCAAAGCAAGTGTGACTGTCTGGAATGTTGATTGCTTTGACATAGAAAAGCACAGCTGAGTCAGGCACCCTCTCGCAAACACATACAGCACACACACACACACACACACACACACACACACACACACACACACACACACACACACACACACACACACACACACACACACACACACACACACACACACACACACACACACACACACACACACACACACACACACATCACGGAAGGAAAACACCAATACCGACACTATTCTTTATAGAGACTTCAGAGTTTTTCTCTTTCTCTTGGAAAAAAATATGTCCATAAAGCCATACTCAAGATGACAAACAATGTAAAAATGGTACAGGAACTTTCCAGCTGAGTTTGAACGATAATGATATTGTGTATAACACCTTGTCAATCAACAGAGTGAAAGGCAAGGGTTCACATTTGTTTTAATATTTTATTTGTTGGTAGTGATCCAGGTACAAGGAAAGAAAATAACTTTGATTTATCTTACAGGACATGGGGATGGGACTTGTAAAAGTTTTCTTGTTCTTGGACAAGGACATGCAAGTGAATACAGAAGGTTGTTTACAGGAAAGATATGAGAATGTATCAATTGCATTGGAGAGAGGGTATCACCTTGCCCCACACGGTAAAGAAAGACAACTTCCTATTTTTGCCTTTCTTTAATCCTCTTTTTTTGCAAAAAGGCAACACACAGATCCAACAATACTGAGAAAAGTAACAAAAGAGAGGGAAAGTACTTCTCAACCTCCCAAAAAAGAACATTTGTATCTCTTGTCGTTTCAAGCAAATGAGGAACATATCGCTGTTTGTGTTTGGAAAAGGGTTTAGTTTCTTTTGTTTTGAGATGAGAGGAAGCAGAGTAGATAACATGCAGGACCGAGTGACTCGGGTATCTCTGACAACTAATGACTCAGCATTGCACCTGGAGAGACCATCAAGTCCTTTTGGCCTAGCTCAGGGATGGGCAACTCCAGTCCTCAGGGGGCCTGATTGGTGTCACACTTTTGCCTCAGCCCCCACTAACACACCTGACTCCAATGATCAACCAATCATGACCTTCAGTTTTGAATGCAATTATTTTCATCAGCTGTGTTTTCTAGGGATGGGGACAAAGTGTGGCAGCACTCCGCCCCTGAGGACTGGAGTTGCCCATCCCCGGGCCTTCTCCAACAGAAAAAAAAGACATTTCTTTTAATATTCCACAAATCTTTATGCATATTTCACAATATACCTTTTTATTATAATTTTAATAAATACAAAACAACAACACAGTGATTTAAAGGAAAACCATGAGTATTAAAAAGACAAAAACGCATTAGACATTAGAAATATCGATATTAATTTGGTATGTTCTGTTACTGACATCTTGCCTTAAGGTGGATGGACCAGCACTTTAAACTTGGAATTAAAACCACTGGCGAAAATAAATGAAACAGGACAGCATCGTACATAAAAGGGGGATATCTTTCAGCAACGAAACTGGAATGAAATAACTGAGTGGAGATGCATATGAATATATACACATATATACACACATACATGAACACCGCCAGAATGTAAAATAACCTGAGATACTCCTTGCACCTCATTTCCAGAACACTGGCCACTAGGTTGATGATATGATATGACAGTGACATAAACGTGACAGTACAACAGCATATCTGACAACGCCTTCAGTTTCCTTTCCAACTCTCCTTTTATCAACATTAAGCAGTACTGAAGAAGACACAAAAGAAACACTGAACCAGTAAAATTGTGAACGTTGATTTTGAAAACATTATTAAGCAGTACTTTTGAGTCCATAAAAGGCATACAAAGAAGCAGGTTTTAAAAAAAAGGATAAGAACATTGTTTGAAAAAATACAAATTGAACATCTGAGGCTGAATAGTTCCACGCGGCCCGCAGAAGGAACACGTGTTGTGACTGTTAGGCAGATAGAAAGTAGTGGTCTATGCTGTAGAGACAGAGGCAGTGGGATCTGCTACTGCAGGTGGCTCTTCTCCATTCTGACTGTACTCTACCTGCCTTCCTCTCCACTATCTGATGCATTCTGGGAATTTGAGTCCCAATAGGGAGTCTAGTTAGTGCTCTATTGTATGCTAATCAGAACACAGTACCATACTTCAGGGTAGGGACTGCAGTGCTCCGACTGAAACAGATACAAAACAGGCCACTGTGTTGTTTTCCATGGGATGCCATGGATGTGGAGTACATTGAGTGCTCTGAATGAAGAAAACATCATTTAAAATGGGTGACAAAATAAAATGTTGACTTTTGGACAAAAAAAAGGACCTAAATCTTCTTTCCTGGCAATAGAGAAATCCTTTAGTATCAATGTTAGTTATTTCTACAACTGGGTTCAACCCAATCCAGAGTTTATCAAAAGGAAGGGATGATCAAAAGGAAGTCCTTTGTCAGTGTTAGATTATAGATTAGACCTTCTGAACCATGGCTTTGAGGCTCTTCATAGTGTATTTTAAGTGCTGTGGCTTCAGATTATACAAATGGATTATACAAAGGATCTTCGGATGAAAACAAAAACTCTAGAATTCAATGAAAATAGGGTCAAAGAAGATGAGATGAAGATAGAATGAAATAAATTGTGTTCAAACGCTGGAATGAAGATGAGGGTCCAGCTAGACGTCCATTGTGGCTGTGTTATGTTCTGAAAACAAGACAATGCTTGGACAGCCTCACAACTGCCAGCTCTAACAAGTCTATATCAGCCCATTTGTAGGACTATACGGTTTACAATAGAATCAGATTATGTAGGATCGAAACTAATCCAATAATCAACTCATAGTTAGAGGAGAGACAAGTCATCATCTTGCTCATAGCCTCTGTACACATTGAACAAGCCTCCCCCCTCTCTGCCTCTTCTCTGGCCCCCTACCTCAAAGACACTAACAAACCCCATCTTCTTTCTGATTAGTCCTAACTTGGCAATGGGCATCCATTTAGTTGCTGTCCATAAGCAACCCCTCACTCTTTAATATCTCTCTGTACATTAGTATATAATTTCTCATCTCTCTACAGAAACTCCTCTTCAAATGTTGGTCCTTTTCTTCCTGTCAGTAGGAGCTATGCTTTTGTGCTTATCACCAAAAATCACAGTGCAAAAAAACAATAATTAATAATAATAATAATAATGAATCAATGATAGCTATTAACAAATTATGGATTATAAAACAATTATTTTATGGCACAACAGCCTATCAATTCAAATATAATACAAATGACTAGATATAACCAAGAGGACGCTAAAACTGAAGTAGGCTTGCATAGCAATGCAACAACAACGTAAAGAATCTATTTACAGGAAACAAGATTCAATTTTTTCCCCAGTAAGGTTGTTTTGAAAATGAGTTTTCTCATATAGACGTTTTAGCTGTTTTGTTTAGTTGCTATTGTCTGACTGAAAAAAAAATAAAGGTGGGAGGTGAGAAATCATTTAGTTGAGGACAACAACATAGTGGGATGTACCGTATGTATGTCTGTGTTTATACATCACATTTACAGTTCTGTTATGGTGGTCATCATCGTCATCTTCCTGCTCCTCTCCTCTGATAATACACAAAGAAAGACAAAGTTCATTGCACCAGGGTGAGGCTTCATTCTGATGAGGACGACGAGGCTTTCTCCAGTTCAGTTCAGATCCTACTGCAGGCAGGTCACTCTGTGAGAGAGACAGAGAGAACAGCAATGTCAGGACAAAGCAATATCTTTGTCAAAATGCTATACATTAAATAAATATAGTTACCTATAGTATCACGATGCCTTTTTGCAATAAGATGGTAACCAAGAATGGTGTAATACGTACATAACTCGCCCGCGTAATGTCCAGGTCCGTTGGTCCCCAGGTAGTCGCTATGGTCTGTGGCAGCCCGTTGGTGTGGCCCTCGAGGCCCCTCTCCCTTGCGTGGCCCCGTGGAGCCCTTGGAGGAGGCTGTCCCAGAGGAGCTGTGGCCCCCGGGGGAGGGGAACGAGGGTTTACTGTAGGGGGGCAGGCACCCCGCTTCTGGACAAACACACAGAGGAAAACAATTCATATTGTCACTACTAACCCTGATTGTAGTCGGCAAGTTGACACTTTTTTCTTTTAATTGAACCTTTATTTTACCAGGCAGGTCAATTAAGAATACATTCTTATAATACGTGCATTGCAAGAAGATAAAGGGCTCCTGTGGGGCTGGGGGCAAGGTGAATACATTCTCATTCAATGAAATGACATGGGGAGGGGCAACTAAAGGATAGAGCATTTTACAACATGGTGGTTTATAGATTCATTATGGGGCTAGGTATGTGTTAGAGCAGGTGCAGGTGGATAGGCGGGGTGGTGGTGGTTGCAGAAGGTGCTACAGTGAGACAGATGTCATTAGACCTCCCTTCTAATGACATCTGCAGTGTGTTGGTGCCAGCAGGCAGTGTGGGCTCACACATGGGCCCCTCAGCTAACACCCTTTTGAAGGGGAGAAAGGCAACTACAGAGGGGTTAGTGTCTGCTGTGACATACCCTGCTACAGGTCAGTATATTGTAGCTCTGACCTGCTGTGACACCCCCTGCTACAGGTCAGTATATTGTAGCTCTGACCTGCTGTGACATACCCTGCTACAGGCCAGTATATTGTAGCTCTGACCTGCTGTGACATACCCTGCTACAGGTCAGTATATTGTAGCTCTGACCTGCTGTGACATACCCTGCTACAGGTCAGTATATTGTAGCTCTGACCTGCTGTGACATACCCTGCTACAGGTCAGTATATTGTAGCTCTGACCTACTGTGACATACCCTACTACAGGTCAGTATATTGTAGCTCTGACCTGCTGTGACATACCCTGCTACAGGTCAGTATATTGTAGCTCTGACCTACTGTGACATACCCTACTACAGGTCAGTATATTGTAGCTCTGACCTACTGTGACATACCATACTACAGGTCAGTATATTGTAGCTCTGACCTGCTGTGACATACCCTGCTACAGGTCAGTATATTGTAGCTCTGACCGACCGTGACATACCCTGCTACAGGTCAGTATATTTTAGCTCTGACCTACTGTGACATACCCTGCTGCAGGTCAGTATATTGAAGCTCTGACCTACTGTAACATACCCTACTACAGGTCAGTATATTGTAGCTCTGACTTGGTCTCTAGATATAGAGGTCTATAGATATATTTAGTACAAGTACTAAAGCATCATATCTCATCAAACATCCTCCCCCTGCTCTGATAATGACTAACTGGGCTTGTCTTGACCCCTCAGAACTCTGCTGTGTGTCAGTCAACTTGGATAGCCTTCTGAACTCTGCTGGCTATCAGTCAACTTGGAGGGCCTTCTGAACTCTGCTGGCTATCAGTCAAGTTGGAGGGCCTTCTGAACTCTGCTGTGTATCAGTCAACTTGGAGGGCCTTCTGAACTCTGCTGGCTATCAGTCAACTTGGAGGGCCTTCTGAACTCTGCTGTGTATCAGTCAACTTGGAGGGCCTTCTGAACTCTGCCGGCTATCAGTCAACTTGGAGGGCCTTCTGAACTCTGCTGGCTATCAGTCAACTTGGAGGGCCTTCTGAACTCTGCTGGCTATCAGTCAACTTGGAGGGCCTTCTGAACTCTGCTGTGTATCAGTCAACTTGGAGGGCCTTCTGAACTCTGCTGGCTATCAGTCAACTTGGAGGGCCTTCTGAACTCTGCTGTGTATCAGTCAACTTGGAGGGCCTTCTGAACTCTGCCGGCTATCAGTCAACTTGGAGGGCCTTCTGAACTCTGCTGTGTATCAGTCAACTTGGAGGGCCTTCTGAACTCTGCTGGCTATAAGTCAACTTGGAGGGCCTTCTGAACTCTGCTGGCTATCAGTCAACTTGGAGGGCCTTCTGAACTCTGCTGTGTATCAGTCAACTTGGAGGGCCTTCTGAACTCTGCTGGCTATCAGTCAACTTGGAGGGCCTTCTGAACTCTGCTGGCTATCAGTCAACTTGGAGGGCCATCTGAACTCTGCTGTGTATCAGTCAACTTGGAGGGCCTTCTGAACTCTGCTGGCTATCAGTCAACTTGGAGGGCCTTCTGAACTCTGCTGGCTATCAGTCAACTTGGAGGGCCTTCTGAACTCTGCTGGCTATCAGTCAACTTGGAGGGCCTTCTGAACTCTGCTGTGTATCAGTCAACTTGGAGGGCCTTCTGAACTCTGCTGGCTATCAGTCAACTTGGAGGGTCTTCTGAACTCTGCTGTGTATCAGTCAACTTGGAGTACACGTCTTATAGAATCTGATGAGTGTGACGCCTCTCTGTTTCTCCTGGTCTGTCAGTCTGTCAGTCTGCCTGCCTCTCTGTTGGTCGTTCTGTCTGTCTGCCTCAGTGTCTGCCTCTCTGTTTGCTCTGGCACAGACAGGATAGGAACACAGCATGGTGAGGTCTAATGACTCCACACACAGACAGGATAGGTACACAGCATGGTGAGGTCTAATGACTCCACACACAGACAGGATAGGTACACAGCATGGTGAGGTCTAATGACTCCACACACAGACAGGATAGGAACACAGCATGGTGAGGTCCAATGACTCCACACACAGACAGATGGGTGTAGTGGTGGAGTAGCCACTGTTTGTCTGAGAGGGGAAAGCTGGGGAATTAGAATGCATCTGTGTGGCTGGGGCCTCCTGCCTGGACTGGGCTGGAGCCGGACACCATTGCTGACAACTACAGGCTGTGTGTGTGTGTGTGTGTGTGTGTGTGTGTGTGTGTGTGGGGGGGGGGGGGGGGGGGGGGGGGGGGGGGGGTCTGGAAGACAAGTACAAGTGGCAGACAGTGCAATCTGTTCATGGGAGCTGAGTCTCCTCTGAGATTGAACACCAGGGTTTAGTAAAGGGTCTGGGCTGCCAAGGCACCGCAGCCATCAGGACCCTGCTGTCACACAGTTAAGGGCTCTGGATCTCTCTTTGTACAGCAATGGCTGCTGACCTAACCACAGGTCTACTCGCTCCATACTCTGATGTGGAATATGAGTTCTATCCTACTGTTCTAAAGTAATGTTCGCTCAACACACTCATCCAACACACTGCTACAAGTGCAGTATACAAGAAATTGGCATCTTCAAATTACAATGAACACCTGCACACAGAATGGAATTTGTGAATCAGGTCTGAGTCTTTCTGACAATGTGCTGGCATTCTGATTTGCGTCTACCCTCCAGTCCTGTACCTGTTTTGTGTCCCCTGCGTGGGTCGTCTCCTCGGTCCATGGATGCTAGTCTGTCCTGGGCCTGGCAGTGCCGCTCCAGAGAGGTGCGTGTCTGTCTGTCCATGCAGCTCTTCATCTCCTCCAGCCCAGACAGGGGCATGGCGCCACACATGGGCTGGCGCTCCAGGGACGATGCCTGCCTCTCGGCTGGGGGGCCCATTCCGCCTACACTACGGGCCCCCTGGATATAACCTGGTCCCTGGATGGGCGGGGGGTCAGGGGGAGGAGGTAGGTCTGGGAGGGAGGGAGGCGTGATGTGGTTAACTACAAGGTTACAGTCTGGTGATATATCAGTAATCAGTCAATCAGTATTAATCAGTAATTGTAATGTAGTCCAAGTCCTCAGATCAGGGCTCTCCAACTCTGTTAGAGCTATCCTCCTGTAGCTTTACTCCAACCCTGTTACTGGAGAGCTATCCTCCTGTAGCTTTACTCCAACCCTGTTACTGGATAGCTCTCCTCCTGTAGCTTTACTCCAACCCTGTTACTGGATAGCTCTCCTCCTGTAGCTTTACTCCAACCCTGTTACTGGAGAGCTATCCTCTTGTAGCTTTACTCCAACCCTGTTACTGGATAGCTCTCCTCTTGTAGCTTTACTCCAACCCTGTTACTGGAGAGCTCTCCTCTTGTAGCTTTACTCCAACCCTGTTACTGGATAGCTCTCCTCCTGTAGCTTTACTCCAACCCTGTTACTGGATAGCTCTCCTCTTGTAGCTTTACTCCAACCCTGTTACTGGAGAGCTCTCCTCTTGTAGCTTTACTCCAACCCTGTTACTGGATAGCTCTCCTCCTGTAGCTTTACTCCAACCCTGTTACTGGAGAGCTATCCTCCTGTAGCTTTACTCCAACCCTGTTACTGGAGAGCTATCCTGTAGCTTTTCTCCAACCCCAGTTGTACAGGAACTATCCTGATTCAGATTTTCAACCTGCTAATTATTAGAATCATGTGCTCTAGATTAGGTTTGGAGTGAAAACCTACAGGACGGTATCTCTCCAGGAACAGGGTTGGAGTAAAAACCTACAGGACGGTATCTCTCCAGGAACAGGGTTGGAGTAAAAACCAACAGGACGGTATGTCTCCAGGAACAGGGTTGGAGTAAAAACCTACAGGATGGTATCTCTACAAGAACAGGGATGGAGTAAAAACCTACAGGACGGTATCTCTCCAGGAACAGGGTTAGAGTGAAAACCTACAGGAGGATATCTCTCCAGGAACAGGGTTGGAGTAAAAACCAACAGGATGGTATCTCTCCAGGAACAGGGTTGGAGTTAAAACCTACAGGACGGTATCTCTCCAGGAACAGGATTGAGGTTAAAACCTACAGGACGGTATCTCTCCAGGAACAGGATTGAGGTTAAAACCTACAGGACGGTATCTCTCCAGGAACAGGATTGAAGTTAAAACCTACAGGACGGTATCTCTCCAGGAACAGGATTGGAGTTAAAACCTATAGGACGGTATCTCTCCAGGAACAGGATTAGAGTGAAAACCTACAGGACGGTATCTCTCCAAGAACAGGAAGAGCCCTGTTATAGATAATGAGTAAGTTGTGTCAGAGGTAACTCTTTACTGACACAAAGTTCTGGGAAGCTTCTGGTTCAAACACCGTGCCACCCCAGCATCTTCTCTTACCGTCTGCACTGGCGTCTCTCCTGTGGGGCGCCGTGCCCTGTCCCCGGGGCTTGCGGGTGGGCCGGGCAGCCCTCTGGTGGCCCAGGCTATGTGTGCCCACAGTGCTGCCATCTGTAGAGAAGGGACTGCTGGGCCGGGCCCGGTGGGACAGCCCTTTACCTGGAGGAGGAGGGAGAGAAGAAGACAGAGAGGCCACTAGGTTAGTGGAGGTACTGAGAGGAACATGGAGAGAAGGGAGTTAAGGAGCATGCCTGGGATGAGAATGTTGATTTCCAAGCAGGAAGCTCACATGATCCCATGGAAGGTTCAGTTAGTTCATCAGTGAAATGTAAAAAATCCTCAAAATCACACCATTATTTTGACAATGAGAAAGTACAGGCAGTGTTAGAAGCCTGCAAAGAAATCACCAGTGTTCACCCAGATAATTGTCCTCTATCCCAAGTTCGTAGGAGTCAGAGTGCAAAGCTGGAGGAAGGTTAGAGTTGAATCAAGGTTTGTATCCTTTGTTCAGCCACATATTGTAGAGCCATGCAGATTCTCCACCAAAACAGCAGTAGAGGAGAAAACACCAGCCAGCAGATGTCAGGAAGTAGATCAATCTCCTTCTGGGTCATATAGAGGTTCCAGAGAGAACAGGCTGGAGGGGCTCCACTCCTCATATACCAACCTCTCTTGGCCAGGCTGGTGCCCTCCAGGTGGTAGCCTGCCTTGTCAGCGGCTGCCACCAGGGCCTGGGCGAAGCTACAGTGGGTGTAGAGGGATCCATCAGAGGAGCTGCCCACACTGGACCTGTGGCTGGAGTAGTGACGGTCATCTTCCTCTGAGGCTGACCCCCAGCCGTTAACCATGGACCCTGAGGGACACCGCCAGCTAGAGCATCAGAGATGTGCATGTGTGTGTGTTCACAAATCAAGTAACAATTTTTGATATCCAACCGCACCATGTTTTTAGCCTCCAGACCCCAACCGAGGAAATTCCACGGACACAAAAGCCCTTGAATGATCTTCCATACTGAACATCTTCACTGTGTCTATAGGTTTCAATGGATTCATGTGCTGTGTAATCTTATAATGAGAGTTAATATCAAGTTTCATCTCAGATGGGTTTCTCTGTGCTGGAGGGACTCTTGTGTTCTGGCATGTCACTAGTAGTTTTCTACACTCATTCTGTTCTGGCCTGCCCCTCTCGACACACACACACACACATAAACATGCACACACACACGTTGATGGACAACATAACCGTGGCCTCTTGAGTTTGGCCTGTGTTTGAAAGAGAAAAGTAACACACCTGTCCAGAGTTGAGTCCCAGTATTACCTCAGGTGAAACACCTGTCCAGAGCTGAGTCCCAGTATTACCTCAGGTGACACACCTGTCCAGAGCTGAGTCCCAGTATTACCTCAGGTGACACACCTGTCCAGAGCTGAGTCCCAGTATTACCTCAGGTGATACACCTGTCCAGAGTTGAGTCCCAGTATTACCTCAGGTGACACACCTGTCCAGAGCTGAGTCCCAGTATTACCTCAGGTGATACACCTGTCCAGAGCTGAGTCCCAGTATTACCTCAGGTGATACACCTGTCCAGAGCTGAGTCCCAGTATTACCTCAGGTGACAGACCTGTCCAGAGCTGAGTCCCAGTATTACCTCAGGTGACACACCTGTCCAGAGCTGAGTCCCAGTATTACCTCAGGTGATACACCTGTCCAGAGCTGAGTCCCAGTATTACCTCAGGTGACACACCTGTCCAGAGCTGAGTCCCAGTATTACCTCAGGTGATACACCTGTCCAGAGCTGAGTCCCAGTATTACCTCAGGTGATACACCTGTCCAGAGCTGAGTCCCAGTATTACCTCAGGTGACACGGATGAAGCAGCTCACTAAACAGTGTTGAATCAAACACCTAATGGTTTAACAGTAGAAACACCTGGCTCTCTTATCATGCCTTGTTAAAGCACTCGACACTCTGTGGAAAGTCCTGCAGCATTGACTTAGCAATAATGCCAAATCAATCACTTCAATTCCAAGATGGCATAGGAGTGGGATGTCTGTTTTGATTGTCTTGTCCCATCCCTTGTATATATCGTTTTTTTAAATATATTTTTTAAAATATTTTTAATCAAATTTTCCATCTAAGGACAAGGTCCGTAATAAAACGTTTTCTTAAAAAAATATATACAAATGTTTGAATACAAACCTCTATGGCGTATCCAGTAAACCCTGTATAGAAAATATATAAATATGCTTTTTTCTATTTTTAAAATGTACAAATGTTCCTGCAACCCGCATCACGCAATGTGGTATGTATCTGCTATTTTTAAACTTTAGAACCGGAACCCCCTTCAGTAGCTATCCTGCTAAATAGCAACTAGCTAGTAGTAAGTTAGCCAATGCTAGCTAGCCTGCTAACTAGCAACTAGCTAGTAGTCAGTTAGCCACCGTTAACTCGGACATCGGCCAACCTCAGCCCGGTCAATTCCTGCCAGTCTGCACAGCGCAATATCAACCCAGAGCATATCGGACTGCTTGTCTCTACCTCATCTCCGGATTCCTGCTGCAAGCTCTGAACCTTTACTCCGGATCATCGCAGCAAGCTAGTCTGGACCCCTTTGCTGCCGACACGGAGCCCTGCCAATCCATCACGACTGGTCTGCCGACATAACCATCCGAGGGGGTTTCAACAGGCTCTCCCGTTGCGACATCCCCCTGAGGCCCATCTGTTAGCCTGCTAGCTGTCTGAATCGCTATGCCTCCAGCTCGCCTTGCTACTCACTGGACCCTATGATCACTCGGCTACACATGCCTCTCACTAATGTCAATATGCCTTGTCTATTGCTGTTTTGGTTAGTAATTTTTGTCTTATTTCACTGTAGAGCCTCCAGCCCCGCTCCATATGATTTAGCTAGCACTTTTGTTCCACCCGCCACACATGAGGTAATCTCACCGGGCTCACCAAAATACTCAGTCAGTTAGGAAAGCTAAGGCTAGCTTTTTCAAACAGGTTTTGGGACACTGTAAAGTTCATGTAGAATAAGATCACCTCCTCCCAGCTGCACACTGCACTGAGGATCAGAAACACTGTCACCACCGATAAATCTATGATAATCGATCATTTCAATAAGCATTTTTCCACAGCTGGCCATGCTTTCCACCTGGCTACCCCTACCCCGACCAACATCTCAGCAGCCCCTCAGCACCTCCTTGCCCAAGCCCAAGCCCCCACCCCCGATTCTCCTTCACCCAAATCCAGACATCTGATGTTCTGAAAGAACTGCAAAATCTGGATCCCTGCAGATTAGCTGGGCTCGACAATCTGGACCCTCTCTTTCTAAAATTATCCCCCGAAATTGTTGTAACTCCTTTTACTAGCCTACTCAAACTCTCTTTTGTATCGTCTGAGATCCCCAAAGATTGGAAAACTGCCGTGGTCATCCCCCTCTTCAAAGGAGGAGACACTCTAGACCCAAACTGATATCGACCTATATCCATCCTGCCCTGCCTTTATAAAAGCTTCGAAAGCCAAGATAGCATCGAACAGATCACCGACCATTTCAAATCCCACAGCACCTTCGCCACTATGCAATCTGGTTTCGAATCTGGTCATGGGCGCACCTCAGCCAAGCTCAAGGTCCTAAAAGATATCATAAACCGCCATCGATAAAAGACAGTACTGTGCAGCCGTCTTCATCGACCTGGCCAAGGCTTTAAACTCTGTCAATCACCACATTCTTATCGGCAGACTCAATGGCCTCGGCTTCTCAAATGACTGCCTCGCCTGATTCACCAATTACTTCTCAGATAGAGTTCAGTGTGTTAAATCGGAAGGCCTGCTGTCTGGACTTCTGGCAGTCTCTATGGGGGTGCCACAGGGTTCAATTCTCGGGCCGACTGTTTTCTCTGTATATATCAATGATGTCGCTCTTGCTGCTGGTGATTCTCTGATCCACCTCTACACAGACGACACCATTCTGTATACATCTGGCATTTCTTTGGACACCGTGCTAACAAACCTCCAAACGAGCTTCAATGCCACACAACACTCCTTCTGTGGCCTCCAACTGCTTATAAATGCTAGTAAAACTAAGTGCATGCTCTTCAACCGATTGCTGCCCGCACCCTCCCTAGTGACTAGCATCACTACTCTGGACAGTTCTGACCTAGAATATGTGGACAACTACTAGTTAGACTGTAAACTCTCCTTCCAGAATCAAATTAAGCACCTCCAATCCAAAATTAAATCTTCAATCGGCTTCCTATTTCGCAACAAAGCCTCCTTCATTCATGCCACCAAACATACCCTCGTAAAACTGATTATCCTACCGTTCCTTGACTTTGGCGATGTCATTTACAAAATAGCCCCCAACACTCTATTCTGCAAACTGGATGTAGTCTAACCATTTTATCAACAAAGCCCCATATACTACCCACCACTGCGACCTGCATGCTCTCGTTGGCTGGCCCTCACTACATATCCGTCACCAAACCCACTGGCTCCAGGTCATCTATAAGTCTTTGTTAGGTAAAGCCCCGCCTTTTCTCAGCTCACTGGTCACCATAGCAACACCCATCCGTAGCACGCGCTCCAGCAAGTATATTGCACTGGTCATGCCCAAAGCCAACACTTCCTTTGGCCGACATTCTTTTCAGTTCTCTGCTGCAAATGACTGAAACGAATTGCAAAAATCACTGAAGCTGGAGTCTTATATCTCCCTCTAACTTTAAGCATCAGCTGTCAGAGCAGCTTACCGATCACTGTACCTGGATACAGCCAATCTGTAAATAGCACACCTGACTACCTCATCCCCACATTATTACTTACCATCTTGCTCTTTTGCACCCCAGTATCTCTACTTGCACATCATTATCTGCACATCTATCACTCCAGTATTAATGCTAAACTGTAATTATTTTCGCCTCTATGGCCAATGTATTGCCTACCTCCCTACTCTTCTACATGTGCACACACTGTACATAGATTGTACTATTTTTCCTTTCTTTTGTGTTATTGACTACGTTTGTTTATGTGTAACTCTGTGTTGTTGTCGCACTGCTTTGCTTTATCTTGGCCAGATCGCAGCTGTAAATGAGAACTTGTTCTCAACAGGCCTACCTGGTTAAATAAAGGTTAAATAAAATAAAGTATGTAAAAAGGCAGCAGAGATATGTAGCCCGGTACATCACTGTCAGGAAGCTTAAAAGACAAAAGGGGAAAATGTCACATGCAAAATAATCATTATCTAGATTTTCCAGAAACACTGGAAACTTAAGGAAACCCTCGTGGATGGAAGCTGTTCCCATACAACAGAGCCTATATTGTGAATGTTTCTGGTGAGAGTATGTCTTTATCCTTTCAGAAACTCCTAAAGAAAGCCTTTCCATCGTGCCAACAAAAATATGCCATTCTGGCAGGCGAGACTACAGTCAGCTTAAATGACAGCTTTCTGAGAGGCTTGCTTGGCAGACACAATGAAGTGGCACTTATCCAAACTCACACACACACACAAACACACACACACAATCTCGTGGTCCGCAGACAAGCCCATGAGACAAAAATGAAAAGAAATGTGGATGTCATGATGAAGAGAAAAGGGGGGATACGGTACAGAGCTCAAATGGAGGAGGAAATGTCATGGGGAGAGAGGGGAGAGGGAAAAGAGGGAGTAGCAGGGATGAGAATGATGATGAGAGGGGAACAGAGGGGATGAGAGGGGTACTGAGATGGGGTCAGTGGGGAACAGAGGGGATGTGAGGGGTACTGAGATGGGGTCCGTGGGGAACAGAGGGGATGAGAGGGGTACTGAGATGGGGTCAGTGGGGAACAGAGGGGATGAGAAGGTTACTGAGATGGGGACAGTGGGGAACAGAGGGGATGAGAGGGGTACTGAGATGGGGTCAGTGGGGAACAGAGGGGATGAGAGGGGTACTGAGATGGGGTCAGTGGGGAACAGAGGGGATGAGAGGGGTACAGATATGTGGTCAGTAGGGAACAGAGGGGATGAGAGAGGTGGTCAGTTGGGAACAGAGGGTGACAGTCACAAGTCTGGCCAAGGCAGGCACAGAGAGGAGCAGGCATACCAGAGGTCTGGCACTCATTCAGACACAGAGAGGAGCAGGCATACCAGAGGTCTGGCACTCATTCAGACACAGAGAGGAGCAGGCATACCAGAGGTCTGGCACTCATTCAGACACAGAGAGAGACAGGAGAAGATCAACTAAACCCAAACATGTACCAGCTGTACTGACAGAGTCCCTTTCATACTACACTTCTCATTGGAACACAGCATTAGTCCAGCACTGTAATTGACGTAAAACTCAATGTCTGATTTATGTTTGTGCAGCCCAAGGAAATCAGGAAACTGAGGAAACTCCCTAAAAGTGCTTTTCAATTTCTTGCCCCTGAGCCCTTTCACACCACAACATTGTGGTTTGTGCAGAACCCAGCTTAAACAAGGCCTCAGGGAACTAAAGCTTTCAACCAGCAGCTCACCTTATAACAGCTTTTCTCTCTGAGAAACGATCGGAGCAAATTATCCACAAACTAATGGAAAACTTCAATAAACCTGGGAAACCATGTGACAACTTTAAAACCTTGCACATTCCAATTTTACTGCACTGACTGAAAATACCCAAGACACTAACTACGTTCTGGCCTTTATCTTGCCAGGCTATTTTCTCGTTCTGGCCTTCATCTTGCCAGGCTATTTTCTCTCACACTGCTTTTCTCTTCTAAGAGAAGAAGAAGAAAAAACAAAGAATGCAATTCCTCTGGGTCCAATCCTCCCGCAGAGACTAGCGCAGATAATGAAGTATAAGGAGAGGGAGGCAGTCAAACCAAGGCACTGAGACTTCCTTCCAACTCCACTCCTCCAGCTCAGAACCACTACCTCAGCACATCACATCACACAGTGAGCTTTCAGCCAAACTAACTGCTAGTCTCTACTACTCGTGTCTTTGGGACACAGCTATCCCTGATACGTCAAGGAAACCTTGATCTTGCTGACATCATGTACTGAAAACGCAATTTAGCTTAATCTTTGTGGTCTTGAATTCTGCAACCAAACGTGCTTAATCTACTTTACATGTGCGCAATTCTTTTCAGACTAAGGATTCAGATTAACGATTCTGATTAAGGATTCAGACTAAGGTTCCATTCAATTCTCAAATGACTAGGTATCTAATAACCTTCTCTCACCTGCCCATGTTCCCTGTACTAATGGTCCAGGTCTGTAAAATGGAGCTAGCCACTAGCCAGGAGCAGTAAAAGGGAGCTGGCCACAAGCTAGCCACTAGCCAGGGCCAGTAAAAGGGAGCTGGCCACTAGCCAGGAGCAGTAAAAGGGAGCTGGCCACTAGCCAGGAGCAGTAAAAGGGAGCTGGCCACTAGCCAGGAGCAGTAAAAGGGAGCTGGCCACTAGCCAGGGCCAGTAAAAGGGAGCTGGCCACTAGCCAGGGCCAGTAAAAGGGAGCTGGCCACTAGCCAGAAGCAGTAAAAGGGAGCTAGCCAGGGGCAGTAAACGGGAGCTAGCCACTAGCCAGAAGCAGTAAAAGGGAGCTAGCCAGGGGCAGTAAACGGGAGCTAGCCAGGGGCAGTAAACGGGAGCTAGCCACTAGCCAGGGGCAGTAAACTGGAGCTAGCCAGGGGCAGTAAACGGGAGCTAGCCACTAGCCAGGGGCAGTAAACGGTTGCTAGCCACTAGCCAGGGGTTAGTAAACAGGAGCTAGCCAAAAGCCAGGGGCAGTAAACGGGAGCTAGCCACTAGCCAGGGGTTAGTAAACAGGAGCTAGCCACTAGCCAGGGGTTAGTAAACAGGAGCTAGCCACTAGCCAGGGGCAGTAAACGGGAGCTAGCCACTAGCCAGGGGCAGTAAACGGGAGCTAGCCACTAGCCAGGGGCAGTAAACGGGAGCTAGCCAGGGGCAGTAAACGGGCGTTAGCCACTAGCCAGGGGCAGTAAACAGTTGCTAGCCACTAGCCAGGGGTTAGTAAACAGGAGCTAGCCAAAAGCCAGGGGCAGTAAACGGGAGCTAGCCACTAGCCAGGGGTTAGTAAACAGGAGCTAGCTACTAGCCAGGGGTTAGTAAACAGGAGCTAGCCACTAGCCAGGGGCAGTAAACGGGAGCTAGCCACTAGCCAGGTGCAGTAAACGGGAGCTAGCCACTAGCCAGGGGCAGTAAACGGGAGCTAGCCAGGGGCAGTAAACGGGAGCTAGCCACTAGCCAGGGGCAGTAAACTGGAGCTAGCCAGGGGCAGTAAACGGGAGCTAGCCACTAGCCAGGGGCAGTAAACGGGAGCTAGCCACTAGCCAGGGGTTAGTAAACAGGAGCTAGCCACTAGCCAGGGGCAGTAAACGGGAGCTAGCCACTAGCCAGGGGCAGTAAATGGGAGCTAGCCACTAGCCAGGGGTTAGTAAACGGTTGCTAGCCACTAGCCAGGGGTTAGTAAACAGGAGCTAGCCAAAAGCCAGGGGCAGTAAACGGGAGCTAGCCACTAGCCAGGGGTTAGTAAACAGGAGCTAGCCACTAGCCAGGGGTTAGTAAACAGGAGCTAGCCACTAGCCAGGGGCAGTAAACGGGAGCTAGCCACTAGCCAGGGGCAGTAAACGGGAGCTAGCCACTAGCCAGGGGCAGTAAACTGGAGCTAGCCAGGGGCAGTAAACGGGCGCTAGCCACTAGCCAGGGGCAGTAAACAGTTGCTAGCCACTAGCCAGGGGTTAGTAAACAGGAGCTAGCCAAAAGCCAGGGGTAGTAAACGGGAGCTAGCCACTAGCCAGGGGTTAGTAAACAGGAGCTAGCCACTAGCCAGGGGTTAGTAAACAGGAGCTAGCCACTAGCCAGGGGCAGTAAACGGGAGCTAGCCACTAGCCAGGAGCAGTAAAAGGGAGCTGGCCACAAGCTAGCCACTAGCCAGGGCCAGTAAAAGGGAGCTGGCCACTAGCCAGGAGCAGTAAAAGGGAGCTGGCCACTAGCCAGGAGCAGTAAAAGGGAGCTGGCCACTAGCCAGGGCCAGTAAAAGGGAGCTGGCCACTAGCCAGGGCCAGTAAAAGGGAGCTGGCCACTAGCCAGGGCCAGTAAAAGGGAGCTGGCCACTAGCCAGAAGCAGTAAAAGGGAGCTAGCCAGGGGCAGTAAACGGGAGCTAGCCACTAGCCAGAAGCAGTAAAAGGGAGCTAGCCAGGGGCAGTAAACGGGAGCTAGCCAGGGGCAGTAAACGGGAGCTGGCCACTAGCCAGGAGCAGTAAAAGGGAGCTGGCCACTAGCCAGGAGCAGTAAAAGGGAGCTGGCCACTAGCCAGGGCCAGTAAAAGGGAGCTGGCCACTAGCCAGGGCCAGTAAAAGGGAGCTGGCCACTAGCCAGGGCCAGTAAAAGGGAGCTGGCCACTAGCCAGAAGCAGTAAAAGGGAGCTAGCCAGGGGCAGTAAACGGGAGCTAGCCACTAGCCAGAAGCAGTAAAAGGGAGCTAGCCAGGGGCAGTAAACGGGAGCTAGCCAGGGGCAGTAAACGGGAGCTAGCCACTAGCCAGGGGCAGTAAACTGGAGCTAGCCAGGGGCAGTAAACGGGAGCTAGCCACTAGCCAGGGGCAGTAAACGGTTGCTAGCCACTAGCCAGGGGTTAGTAAACAGGAGCTAGCCAAAAGCCAGGGGCAGTAAACGGGAGCTAGCCACTAGCCAGGGGTTAGTAAACAGGAGCTAGCCACTAGCCAGGGGTTAGTAAACAGGAGCTAGCCACTAGCCAGGGGCAGTAAACGGGAGCTAGCCACTAGCCAGGGGCAGTAAACGGGAGCTAGCCACTAGCCAGGGGCAGTAAACGGGAGCTAGCCAGGGGCAGTAAACGGGCGTTAGCCACTAGCCAGGGGCAGTAAACAGTTGCTAGCCACTAGCCAGGGGTTAGTAAACAGGAGCTAGCCAAAAGCCAGGGGCAGTAAACGGGAGCTAGCCACTAGCCAGGGGTTAGTAAACAGGAGCTAGCCACTAGCCAGGGGTTAGTAAACAGGAGCTAGCCACTAGCCAGGGGCAGTAAACGGGAGCTAGCCACTAGCCAGGGGCAGTAAACGGGAGCTAGCCACTAGCCAGGGGCAGTAAACGGGAGCTAGCCAGGGGCAGTAAACGGGAGCTAGCCACTAGCCAGGGGCAGTAAACTGGAGCTAGCCAGGGGCAGTAAACGGGAGCTAGCCACTAGCCAGGGGCAGTAAACGGGAGCTAGCCACTAGCCAGGGGTTAGTAAACAGGAGCTAGCCACTAGCCAGGGGCAGTAAACGGGAGCTAGCCACTAGCCAGGGGCAGTAAACTGGAGCTAGCCAGGGGCAGTAAACGGGAGCTAGCCACTAGCCAGGGGCAGTAAACGGGAGCTAGCCACTAGCCAGGGGTTAGTAAACAGGAGCTAGCCACTAGCCAGGGGCAGTAAACGGGAGCTAGCCACTAGCCAGGGGCAGTAAATGGGAGCTAGCCACTAGCCAGGGGTTAGTAAACGGTTGCTAGCCACTAGCCAGGGGTTAGTAAACAGGAGCTAGCCAAAAGCCAGGGGCAGTAAACGGGAGCTAGCCACTAGCCAGGGGTTAGTAAACAGGAGCTAGCCACTAGCCAGGGGTTAGTAAACAGGAGCTAGCCACTAGCCAGGGGCAGTAAACGGGAGCTAGCCACTAGTCAGGGGCAGTAAACGGGAGCTAGCCACTAGCCAGGGGCAGTAAACTGGAGCTAGCCAGGGGCAGTAAACGGGCGCTAGCCACTAGCCAGGGGCAGTAAACAGTTGCTAGCCACTAGCCAGGGGTTAGTAAACAGGAGCTAGCCAAAAGCCAGGGGTAGTAAACGGGAGCTAGCCACTAGCCAGGGGTTAGTAAACAGGAGCTAGCCACTAGCCAGGGGTTAGTAAACAGGAGCTAGCCACTAGCCAGGGGCAGTAAACGGGAGCTAGCCACTAGCCAGGGGCAGTAAACGGGAGCTAGCCACTAGCCAGGGGCAGTAAACGGGAGCTAGCCAGGGGCAGTAAACGGGAGCTAGCCACTAGCCAGGGGTTAGTAAATGGGAGCTAGCCACTAGCCAGGGGTTAGTAAACGGGAGCTAGCCACAAGCCAGGGGCAGTAAAAGCCAGGTATCCCAGGTTCCTCCTGCCACTAAAACTGATTTATGCTGATGGAGCGGCTCATCTGCATGTCGTTAAGCAGGTAAATTGTTCCCCCTGATGAGCTGGTGGCTGCACCTGCCGACAGGAGACGTGACCCCCCCCCCCCCCCCGCCCTCCCTGCCAGGGGGTTGATGGGAGAATAATCACCCAGAGAGACACAGCGCTGAGATCCCGGTGGATGTTATACTGCAGACAAATACACCGCCCTGGGATATAGTACCTGTGTGTATTCATCTCAGCCTAACCATGGTAATTTAACACTGCTTCAGGTGGATTCACCTTTAGCTTTAGAAAAATATGTTGTATTATGCAGTTCATTACATAATACAAAGACACACAGACAATACACACAGACAATCTCTCTAGTGAACATTTTTTATGTGCACTGTTTTTATGGGCCCAACGGTGAGAATTTTTTATTTAGTGGCATTTGTTATAACATTAAGGAAACAGACCTATTTACATATTATTATAACAATGACAAATCTATCATGTTGGGCTCTACAGAAATCTGCTCCTGCCCCCTCTCTCCATAGCCTCAAAATGGTGGCCGCGATTAATCTCCGCATATTCCCCTTCCTCCATCTGCCCCTCCTGCTAACCCTGGAGCTGGGACCGTATCTGTGCTGTCAAACGGTGGAAAGCGGGGGAGACTTGTGGAAAGATAAGAAGAAATAGTGGTGTCTTCAGAGTAATACAGTGCAGGAGAGATGCAGCAGATTAGGGCCCAGTCGCAGCTTTATATTCCTCTAAATATATAAACAGCAGCATGTGTCATAGCCGCCACAGCCCATGTTCTATCATCCCACAGAAAAACTACACTCTGGGGTTGCAGTCGACAGGCCAGCCAAGCAGCCGTGTCAATCCTCCCTCCCTCTCTCCCTGTTCCTCTTTTTATAGATACAATATATATCTCCCCCCTCTCTCTGTCTCTCTCTCTCTGTGTCTCTCGATGTGTCTCTCTTTCTCTCTCTCTCTCAATTCAATTCAAGGGGCTTTATTGGCATGGGAAACATGTTTTCACATTGCCCAAGCAAGTGAGGTAGATAATATACAAAAGTAAAATAAACAATACAAATTAAACATTTCTCTCTGTCTCTCTCTCTTTCTCTCTCTCTCTCTCTAGATATGTATCTTCCTCCCTTTCTCTTTGTCTCGCTCTCTCTTCCTCATTCATTATAAATATCTATCCCTTCTTCTCTTCCCTTCTTAGTTCTATCCCTCCCCACTCATAAAACACAGAGCTGCTGCTCCATTCAGTCTGTAGTAGTGGTCGATCGATTAATCGGAATGGTCGATTAATTAGGGCCGATATCAAGTTTTCATAACAATCAGATTATGATTATTTTTTACACCTTTATTTAACATTTATTTAACGAGGCAAGTCAGTTAAGAACACATTCTTTTTTTCTTATTTTCAATGAAGGCCTAGGAACAGTGGGTTAACTGCCTCGTTCAGAGGCAGAATGACAGATTTTTACCTTGTCAGCTCGGGAGATTCAATCTTGCAACCTTACAATTAACTAGTCCAATGCTCTAACCACCTGATTACATTGCACTCCACGAGGAGACTGCCTGTTATGCGAATGCAGTAAGCCAAAGTAGGTTGCTAGCTAGCATTAAACTTATCTTATAAAACAATCAATCAATCATAATCACTAGTTAACTACACATGGTTGATGATATTACTAGTTTATCTAGCGTGTCCTGCGTACACACCGCATCAATATAATCGATGCGGTGTGTATCGTTGCTCCAATGTGTACCTAACCATAAACATCAATGCCGTTCTTAAAATCAATACACAGAAGTATATATTTTTAAACCTGCATATTTAGCTAAAAGAAATCCAGGTTAGCAGGCAATATTAACCGGGTGAAATTGTGTCACTTCTCTTGCATTCATTGCACGCAGAGTCATATGCAACAGTTTGTATATACAACAGTTTGGGCCGCCTAATTTGCCAGAATTTTACGTAATTATGACATAACATTGAAGGTTGTGCAATGTAACAGGAATATTTAGATGCCACCCGTTAGATAAAATACGGAACGGTTCCGTATTTCACTGAAAGAATAAACATCTTGTTTTCGAGATGATAGTTTCCGGATATGGCCATTTTAATGACCTAAGGCTTGTATTTCTGTGTGTTATCATGTTATAACTAAATCTATGATTTGATAGAGCAGTCTGACTGAGCGATGGTAGGCAGCAGCAGGCTCGTAAGCATTCATTCAAACAGCACATTTGTGCGTTTGCCAGCAGCTGTTTATGACTTCAAGCCTATCAACTCCCGAGATTAGGCTGGTGTAACCGATGTGAAATAGCTAGCTAGTTAGCGGGGTGCGCGCTAATAGCATTTCAAACGTCACTCGCTCTGAGACTTGGAGTAGTTATTCCCCTTGCTCCGCATAGGTAAAGCTGCTTCGAGGGTGGCTGTTGTCGTTGTGTTCCTGGTTCGAGCCCAGGTAGGAGCGAGGAGGGGGACGGAAGCTATACTGTTACACTGTCAATACTAAAGTGCCTATAAGAACATCCAATAGTCAAAGGTTAATGAAATACAAATGGTATAGAGAGAAATAGTCCTATAATTCCTATAATAACTACAACCTAAAACTTCTTACCTGGGAATATTGAAGACTCATGTTAAAAGGAACCACCAGCTTTCATATGTTCTCATGTTCTAAGCAAGGAACTTAAACGATAGCTTTCTTACATGGCACATATTGCACTTTTACTTTCTTCTCCAACACTTTGTTTTTGCATTATTTAAACCAAAATGAACATGTTTCATTATTTATTTGAGGCTAAATTGATTTTATTGATGTATAATATTAAGTTAAAATAAGTGTTCATTCAGTATTGTTGTAATTGTCGTTATTACAAATAAATAAATAAGAAATTCGGCCGATTAATCGGTATCGGCGTTGAAAAATCATAATCGGTCGACCTCTAGTCTGTAGTATAGCAGTCAGCCATGTCTGGTATAGACTGGTATGTCCTGTTCAGTTGGTATGAGAGACGCAGTAGG
The DNA here is from genome assembly GCF_002021735.2 of Oncorhynchus kisutch. Taxonomy (NCBI): domain Eukaryota; kingdom Metazoa; phylum Chordata; class Actinopteri; order Salmoniformes; family Salmonidae; genus Oncorhynchus; species Oncorhynchus kisutch. The sequence continues at coordinate 15,403,000 of NC_034191.2, read as the reverse complement.
ACACAGCCATACTGTCTCACCTTCTCCAATGTCATGCCCTTCACATGTCCCTCTCTCCGCCAGACAGACGGCTGTAAAAGCTTTCAGTGAGTTGTAAAAATGGAAATGGTGCCTCCAGCCTGGAATGGAATATTCCGCACGTGAACTGTATTCTATATCTTCTAGGGAAGATATGGGGTGCATGGCAGCCGCTGACGCTGTGTGTGAGCTAAATCAATCTCTCTCTCTCTCTGGTTCTGTCTCTCTCTCTCTCTCTCTCTGTCTCTCTCTCTCTGGTTCTGTCTCTCTCTCTCTTTCTCTCTCTCTGGTTATGTCTCTCTCTCTCTCTCTCTCTCTCTCTCTCTCTCTGGTTCTATCTCACTCTCTCTCTATCCATGTCTCTCGCCCACCCCTCCTCCCCCTTTGCTCTCCTTCATCTTAATTTCCCTCTCACTGTCCTTTTTAAAATTCATGGAATTTCTTATCTCTTTTTGGGTATGATAATTATAATTCCACAGTCTGCCAAAACCACTTGAACAAACTGGGTTTAAGGTACATGCAATACAGTCATTCCCAGGTGAGACACACATATACAGGAAATTGTGGAATGATAGTCTAATGCCATGAGCGGAATAAAATACAACATTTCATTATAAATCAATGGTTAAAATGCAGTCTGTAACTAGGCAAACAGAATTGTAATACTTACCTACTAGTTTGCGGAACACTTTTCAACCTCATTTTCATGAGCTCCAGCACAATACCAGTTTCAACATATGTGAAAATTGGGCATTTCTAAGTTTAGTAGAAATAAAATATAAAGTAAAAAAGTTCTACATGATGACATCATCAAAAGTGATTTTTGATTTTAAAACAGTGCTTTTCAAACACTATGAGATTTGCAGTGACGTGAAGGAGCAAGAAAAGACCCTCCCTTGGGCTAGAAACATGTTAACTTTTTAACCACAGATCATAGTAACACGCTGTTTTCACATATGTAGACACTGGTTTGGTGCTGGAGATGATGAATTTGAGATTACATTTGTTACGTTACTTGATAAGGGGTCTGTAATCTTTTTGAATTTCTGTGGAATGACAACTGAACATGCTTTTGTAGTTAAACAATTTTTTGTTTTGGAAAACGATTTGTGATTGTTTCTTTGTAATACCCAAATTATTAATAAGAGAGTGGCAGAAAACTATACAACATCAGGAAGATTTGAATTCTAACGAAGTGGGAAAGGAGTTCCAATACCCTTCTCTGAACGGAGACAACAACGTCTGTCACGTGTCAGATTTACATTGTTCTGTCCACATTGTATCAGCGCAGTATCTCACCTGTTACGGAGCTGTCTAGGTTGTCCATGCTGGACCCTGGCGTGTGCTCAATACCATAGAGAGGCCTGGACATCTCATAGCCTTCATCCTCCTCCTCTTCCTCATCCTCCTCATCCTCGTCAGGGATGTCAGTCTCCAGGTCAGACACCAGGGTGCTGGACACGTACCCCACTGGAGGGGCGGGGGCCTGGGGAGGGAGAGGGGGGAGGGAGCCACCCTGCATGAGCCTGTCAGAGAGTCAGAGTAATATGAGTTATCATCATGCTGCAGGTACACACCAAAACACAGACACAGGAGAGGATGGGCTGCTGGTGGGGGGACAGCAAGAACAGGGAAGAGAACAAATGTCAAAATACATCAAGAAAGACAATGCTGGTGAATGAAAGACAGGAGGACATAAAGAAGGAATCCAAGATAGACGAAAGGAACTGTTAAGCTATATTTAGAAATTCTTTCAGATTCTGCCGCTTTGAATAAAATGGGACAATTCCACAAATTCTACGTCCCTCCTCCTTGAATGCCAACACAATGACCCTGTAATTGCAGTTGAAGAGAGTACAATGGGCCCGCTCTCTAGGCCTGTCGACACGAGGCTGTCACCCCCTCACACAGCCCTCTCTGCTCCACTCAGCGCCCGCCTCACGTCACTGACAGCCCTGTTTGTTTGAGGAGTGCCGTGGGGTCTGAGGCGGTCAGCGGCGGGAGGGATTCTGATGTAATTACTGCCTCTTTCCTGTTGTCAAAGATGCTCTCAAACATAGTCATTACTGGCTAACAAGACGGCTCCTTCCTGACAAGTCTTCCCTATTCCCTCTACTGTAATGAATGGATGCCAGTCTCTCCCTCTCTTCCTCCTCCGTTCTCTCCCTCTGATCCTCCGTTGTTCTCTCCCTCTCTTCCTCCTTCATTCTCTCCCTCTCTTCCTCCTTCGTTCTCTCCCTCTGAGCCTTCTTTGTTCTCTCCCTCTCTTCCTCCATCGTTCTCTCCCTCTCTTCCTCCTTCATTCTCTCCCTCTCTTCCTCCTTCGTTCTCTCCCACTCTTCCTCCTTTGTTCTCTCCCTCTCTTCCTCCTTCGTACTCTCCCACTCTTCCTCCTTTGTTCTCTCGCTCTCTTCCTCCTTCGTTCTCTCCCACTCTTCATCTCTCGCTCTCTTCCTCCTTCGTTCTCTCCCTCTCTTCCTCCTTCGTACTCTCCCACTCTTCCTCCTTTGTTCTCTCCCTCTCTTCCTCCTTCGTTCTCTCCCACTCTTCCTCCTTCATTCTCTCCCTCTCTTCCTCCTTCGTTCTCTCCCTCTCTTCATCCTTCGTTCTCTCCCACTCTTCCTCCTTCGTTCTCTCCCACTCTTCCTCCTTCATTCTCTCCCTCTCTTCCTCCTTCGTTCTCTCCCTCTCTTCCTCCTTCGTTCTCTCCCACTCTTCCTCCTTCGTTCTCTCCCTCTCTTCCTCCTTCGTTCTCTCCCACTCTTCCTCCTTTGTTCTCTCCCTCTCTTCCTCCTTCGTTCTCTCCCTCTCTTCCTCCTTCGTTCTCTCCCTCTCTTCCTCCTTCGTTCTCTCCCTCTCTTCCTCCTTCGTTCTCTCCCACTCTTCCTCCTTCAGTCTCTCTGTCTCCTCCTCCTTCGTTCTCTCCCTCTCTTCCTCCTTCGTACTCTCCCACTCTTCCTCCTTTGTTCTCTCCCTCTCTTCCTCCTTCGTTCTCTCCCACTCTTCCTCCTTCATCTCTCCCTCTCTTCCTCCTTTGTTCTCTCCCTCTCTTCCTCCTTCGTTCTCTCCCTCTCTTCCTCCTTCGTTCTCTCCCTCTCTTCCTCATTCGTTCTCTCCCTCTCTTCCTCCTTCGTTCTCTCCCCCTCTTCCGCCTTCGTTCTCTCCCACTCTTCCTCCTTCGTTCTCTCCCTCTCTTCCTCCTTCGTTCTCTCCCACTCTTCCGACAGGGTGAAAAGTGGGCTTCATCTGCCGTGCATGAGCACCACAACAATAGAATGTGTAGCAGCATGGATGTGGGTGGGGCTAAACAAGTGCTTTAGACATTGTGTTCTCACAGTGAGCAGAAGGGACAGTCGTGTAAGTGGTAACACTGGCCCATTAAAATGACATGATTCATGAGTGCTTGTGTTTTGTGCAATGCCGTGACTGTGCAGCGAACATAACACCAAAATAAAACATGGAAGGGAGGAATAAACAGATAGTGAAAGAAAAACACTTCCAGCACAATATCCATTGTAGGCATTCTCATATCACCCCCATTTGAACATTGTACTGTTTTTATAGTATTCCTCTCCAGTGGGTGTACAAACCATGTCTGTTTGGCCATGTCTAGTTGGTAGGCACGGGTGATCTCGTCCAGGTGGGCCTGGAGCATGGGCTGCAGCTCCTCCCGGGGAGAGGGGGTGAGGGTGGCCGTGGACTGCTGGCCAAAGGACACCGCTGCTGGGGACGAAGCCACACCACGAATGGGTGGGGTGGGGACCCTCTCTTCCTCCTCCTCTAGCTCATCCTCCATTCCCTGGTGGAGGTAGGTCTGCACGGGCATGGGAGGACCCCAGCCATCACTCTCATACCTGGGAGGGAGGAGGGGTGGCCACACAGAGACAGAGAGGGAGGAGGGGTGGCCATAGTGTGAGGAAGAGGGATGGGGGGTGGCCATACAGAGAGAGGGAGGAGGGGTGGCCATACAGAGAGACAGAGAGAGGGAGGAGGCGTGGCCATACAGAGAGAGAGGGAGGAGGGGTGGCCATACAGAGAGACAGAGAGAGGGAGGAGGGGTAAGAGAAGTACTCTAACTCAACTTTCTTTCTTCTGGTCATGTGCCAGATTAGTGTGACTAGTGTGACCTTGACTAGTGTGATCTTGACTAGTGTGTCCAAGTGTGATCTTGACTAGGGTGACCTAGTGTGATCTTGACTAGTGTGACCAAGTGTGATCGTGATCTTGATTAGCGTGACCTGGTGTGACCTTGACTAGTGTGGCCTAGTGTGATCTTGACTAGTGTGACCTTGACTAGTGTGACCTAGTGTGGTCTTGACTAGTTTGACCTAGTGTGATCTTGTAAAACTTTCTAAATTACTTTGTAGACTTTGTAGAATGTGGTCATGGCTCACATCAACACCATCATCCCAGAAACCCTAGACCCACTCCAATACCGCCCCAAAAGATCCACAGATGATGCAATCGCTATTGCACTCCACACTGCCCTTTCCCACCTGGACAAAAGGAACACCTATGTGAGAATGTTATTCATTGACTACAGTTCAGTGTTCAACCCCATAGTACCCTCAAAGCTCATCAATAAGCTAAGGAACCTGGGACTAAACAACTCCCTCTGAAACTGGATCCTGGACTTCCTGACGGACCGCCCCCAAGTGGTAAGGATAGGTAACAACACATCCGCCACGCTGATCCTCAACACAGGGGCCCCTCGGGGGTGCGTGCTCAGTCCCCTCCTGTACTCCCTGTTCACTCATGACTGCATGGCCAGGCACAACTCCAACACCATCATTCAATTTGCCGATGACACAACAGTGGTAGGCTTGATCACAGACAACAATGGGATGGCCTATAGGGAGGAGGTCAGAGACCTGGCTGTGTAGTGCCAGAACAACAACCTCTCCCTCAACGTGATCAAGACAAAGGAGATGATTGTGGACTACAGGAAAAAGAGGACTGAGCACGCCCCCATTCTCATCGCCGGGGTTGCAGTGGAGCAGGTTGAGAGCTTCAAGTTCCTTGGTGTCCACATCACCAACAAATTAACATGTTCCAAGCTCATCAAGACAGTCGTGAAGAGGGCATGACAAAACCTATTCCCCCTTAGGAGACTGAAAAGATTTGGCATGGGTTCTACAGCTCCACCATCGAGAGCATCCTGACTCGTTGCATCACTGCCTGGTATGGCAACTGCTCAGCCTCCGGCCGCAAGGCACAACAGAGAGTATTGCGTACGGCCCAGTACATCACTGGGGCCAAGCTTCCTGCCATCCAGGACCTCTATACCAAGTGGTGTCAGAGGAAGGCACTAAAAATTGTCAAAGACTCCAGCCACCCTAGTCATAGACTGTTCTCTCTGCTACTGCACGGCAAGCAGTACCGGAGCGCCAAGTCTAGGTCCAAGAGGCTTCTAAATAGCTTCTACCCCCAAGCCATAAGACTCCTGAACATCTAGTCAAATGGCTACCCAGACTATTTGTATTACCCTCCCCCCTCCACACCACACCACTGCCACTCTCTGTTGTCATCTATGCATAGTCACTTTAATAACTCTACCTACATGTACATACTACCTCAACTAACCGGTGTCCCTGCACATTGACTCTGTACCGACACCCTCCTGTATATTTGGTCATTTTTTACTGCTGCTCTTTAATTACTTGTTACTTTTATCGCTTATTTTTATCCATATTTTGGGGGGATACTGCACTGTTGGTTAGGGGCTTGTAAGTAAGCATTTCACTTGTTGTATTCGGTGCATGTGACTAATACAATTTGATTTGATTTGATTTTGATTTTATAGATATGAGCCGTAAGTGGAGCAGTGGAGGGATTCTTTCATTTCCCATAACGATGCTTATACATGCTGAAATAATACTAGTTGTAAAGAAAATGTTCATTAAATAAATTTGTCAGTGCACACACCACAGGATGTAACTGCTTTCATCTGCGGCCATTAAGAGACTCAGATTTACAGTTCAGAGGACTCCTCATTTGCCAGATAGCCTATTAAACCAGATGAGTCTCACAAACTGGAGATGAGGGTGAGAGGACAGCACGCCTCAACTAGGGAGACGCACAGTTAAAGGATATGTTATGTGTGAGTGTTTCTATCCTGAACAGAAATATGAACATGTAAAGTGTTGGTCCCATGTTTCATGAGCTGAAATAAAACATCCCAGAAATGTACTAACAAAAAGCTTATGTCTCTCAAATGCTGTGCACAAATTTGTTTATATCCCTGTGAGTGAGCAATTCTCCTTTGCCAAGATAATCCATCCACCTGGTGTTACATATCAAGAAGCTGAGTAAACAGCATGATCATTACACAGGTGCACCTTATGCTGGGTGGACCCCGGTCCTCCAGCCATCCCTCAGTGTCCCCATCTCACTAGAGGTGTGGGGCCACAATAACATATCTCACTAGAGGTGTGGGACAATAAAAGGCCATTTTAAAATGTGCAGTTTTGTTACACAACGCCACAGATGTCTCAAGTTTTGAGGGAGCTTACAATTGGCTAAGCCTGTATGAAGGGTCAGACAATGACAGATATATACTTTTTCAAATTAGTGTGGATTAATCTAGTTGGACTGTATGGGCAGAGTGTGGACTGTTTTGCATATCCATGAATGTATAGAGTGTATGTTATGGTGGGTGTGGCTCGTACCCTACTCCTTCATAGTGCTCGTTGGGGTAGTGGTCCATCTCTGTGCCAGGGAGAGGGTGTAGAGGGGGAGGGGGCAGGGCCACGTTGGCCCAGCTGGAGCCGTTAGTCTTGGTGGGTTTGGTGCCAACCTTGGCCTTCTTCTTCTTACCCCCCTTACCACCTATGGACAGCAGAGACGGAGCGAGTTAGAGATTGACTCAGACAACATGAAGAATTCAATTACTAAAAAAATCTATAAAACCATATAACATGGGTGGCTATGTGCAGTATTCACTGTCAGTCTAACAAACAGATGTTGCCAACAGAAAATGACTGAACATATAAAGCTGAACATTCCTTCATTTCGAAACAGGTCATTTCAACACCTCCTTCTAAAAGTCATCCACATTCTCAAACAAACAGCTTCAACGAGCCGTGCCTGTCAGCAGCATCATACAGAAGAACCTCAAGGCCAACTACTGAAAAGCATGCTTCCATTGATTGATTTGCTGAAGGTCCTCAAATCTCCATAGAAACAGGGAGAAAGAAGTAAAGCAGTAAAGAAGCAGAGGGTGGATCCCGGTCCTCCAGCCATCCCTCAGTGTCTCTATCTCACTACAGGTGTGAGTCCACCGTGAAATATCTCACTAGAGGTGTGAGTCCACCGTGAAATATCTCACTAGAGGTGTGAGTCCACCGTGAAATATCTCACTAGAGGTGTGGGTCTACAATGAAATATCTCACTAGAGGTGTGGGTCTACAATGAAATATCTCACTAGAGGTGTGGGTCTACAATGAAATATCTCACTAGAGGTGTGGGTCCACATTGAAATATCTCACTAGAGGTGTGGGTCCATATTGAAATACCTCACTAGAGGTGTGGGTCTACAATGAAATACCTCACTAGAGGTGTGGGTCTACAATGAAATACCTCACAAGAGGTGTGGGTCCACAATGAAAATCTCACTAGAGGTGTGGGTCTACATTGAAATATCTCACTAGAGGTGTGGGTCCACAATGAAAGCCCACTGTTATCCTTCTCAGTTGTCCTCAGTGTGGTCCGCAGGCCTCAGATCACTTGTTATAGAGAGGAAAAGGCTGCAGGCTGTTTTTGCTGTGGTGCCTCTGTGCTCTCCACTACATAGAGGACATATGAGCATGAGTCCCCTATATAGAGAACATAGCATATCTGAAGATGTATCTGTGACCATAACATATCTGAAGATGTATCTGTGACCATAGCATATCTGAAGATGTATCTGTGACCATAGCATATCTGAAGATGTATCTGTGACCATAGCATATCTGAAGATGTATCTGTGACCATAGCATATCTGAAGATGTATCTGTGACCATAGCATATCTGAAGATGTATCTGTGAACATAGCATATCTGAAGATGTATCTGTGAACATAGCATATCTGAAGATGTATCTGTGACCATAGCATTTCTGAAGATGTATCTGTGACCATAGCATATCTGAAGATGTATCTGTGAACATAGCATATCTGAAGATGTATCTGTGACCATAGCATATCTGAAGATGTATCTGTGACCATAGCATATCTGAAGATGTATCTGTGACCATAGCATATCTGAAGATGTATCTGTGACCATAGCATTTCTGAAGATGTATCTGTGACCATAGCATATCTGAAGATGTATCTGTGACCATAGCATATCTGAAGATGTATCTGTGACCATAGCATTTCTGAAGATGTATCTGTGACCATAGCATATCTGAAGATGTATCTGTGACCATAGCATATCTGAAGATGTATCTGTGACCATAGCATATCTGAAGATGTATCTGTGACCATAGCATATCTGAAGATGTATCTGTGACCATAGCATATCTGAAGATGTATCTGTGAACATAGCATATCTGAAGATGTATCTGTGAACATAGCATATCTGAAGATGTATCTGTGACCATAGCATATCTGAAGATGTATCTGTGAACATAGCATATCTGAAGATGTATTGACATATCTGAAGATGTATCTGTGACCATAGCATATCTGAAGATGTATCTGTGACCATAGCATATCTGAAGATGTATCTGTGACCATAGCATATCTGAAGATGTATCTGTGAACATAGCATATCTGAAGATGTATCTGTGACCATAGCAATATCTGAAGATGTATCTGTGACCATAGCATATCTGAAGATGTATCTGTGACCATAGCATATCTGAAGATGTATCTGTGACCATAGCATATCTGAAGATGTATCTGTGACCATAGCATATCTGAAGATGTATCTGTGACCATAGCATATCTGAAGATGTATCTGTGAACATAGCATATCTGAAGATGTATCTGTGACCATAGCATATCTGAAGATGTATCTGTGACCATAGCATATCTGAAGATGTATCTGTGACCATAGCATTCTGAAGATGTATCTGTGACCATAGCATATCTGAAGATGTATCTGTGGCCATAGCATATCTGAAGATGTATCTGTGACCATAGCATATCTGAAGATGTATCTGTGACCATAGCATATCTGAAGATGTATCTGTGACCATAGCATATCTGAAGATGTATCTGTGACCATAGCATATCTGAAGATGTATCTGTGACCATAGCATATCTGAAGATGTATCTGTGAACATAGCATATCTGAAGATGTATCTGTGACCATAGCATATCTGAAGATGTATCTGTGAACATAGCATATCTGAAGATGTATCTGTGACCATAGCATATCTGAAGATGTATCTGTGACCATAGCATATCTGAAGATGTATCTGTGACCATAGCATATCTGAAGATGTATCTGTGACCATAGCATATCTGAAGATGTATCTGTGACCATAGCATATCTGAAGATGTATCTGTGACCATAGCATATCTGAAGATGTATCTGTGAACATAGCATATCTGAAGATGTATCTGTGACCATAGCATATCTGAAGATGTATCTGTGACCATAGCATATCTGAAGATGTATCTGTGACCATAGCATATCTGAAGATGTATCTGTGAACATAGCATATCTGAAGATGTATCTGTGACCATAGCATATCTGAAGATGTATCTGTGAACATAGCATATCTGAAGATGTATCTGTGACCATAGCATATCTGAAGATGTATCTGTGACCATAGCATATCTGAAGATGTATCTGTGACCATAGCATATCTGAAGATGTATCTGTGACCATAGCATATCTGAAGATGTATCTGTGACCATAGCATATCTGAAGATGTATCTGTGACCATAGCATATCTGAAGATGTATCTGTGAACATAGCATATCTGAAGATGTATCTGTGACCATAGCATATCTGAAGATGTATCTGTGACCATAGCATTCTGAAGATGTATCTGTGACCATAGCATATCTGAAGATGTATCTGTGGCCATAGCATATCTGAAGATGTATCTGTGACCATAGCATATCTGAAGATGTATCTGTGACCATAGCATATCTGAAGATGTATCTGTGACCATAGCATATCTGAAGATGTATCTGTGACCATAGCATATCTGAAGATGTATCTGTGACCATAGCATATCTGAAGATGTATCTGTGAACATAGCATATCTGAAGATGTATCTGTGACCATAACATATCTGAAGATGTATCTGTGAACATAGCATATCTGAAGATGTATCTGTGACCATAGCATATCTGTAGCATGTGTGTGTTTGTGTAGGTGTTCTATGAGCATTGTATGTGTGTCTGAGGTCAGAGAACGGACACCTCATTCCAGAAAATACTCCCCAGTTGACGTTGTCAGCCACACATACAGGGTAGTGGAAACCATCCCTGGAGGCCTCTTGTGTACATTTGCATCTGTTGGTTAAGCCTCACTGCCAAAGGCCTGTAATCACGTTGCTCAGAGCCACAAAAAAAGCTACATTTCAGGGAACCCTGCATTTTGTGCCATGCAACACCATGTAATCTAATAGACTGTCCAGACTTGGACATGGCTATAAATGAGCTAAATGTCATCAAAAAAGACCTTTCATCAACACTCAGGGATATTTGGGGAAATGAATCTCTATGATCCAGTAAGGATGAGGTCAGAGACAGAGAAAATACAGCATATTGCTCTAGCAGTAAATGGAGAATTGTGTTATTTGACCATTTTCCCTATAAAATTGTAGCTGTTACCAGGCAGAAATGTTCCTGTCAAAAATGATTGGATTGCAACAATGTTGCAGCAGAACATGAGAGAGAGGTTAGTACTGGGAGGAGGATGGTCTGATAAAGACTGGGAGTAATAAAATAACAGCAGTAAGCCCAAGGCAGGAAGTATAGTCAAAGTAATTTGGTTTCCTAATCGTTCCTCTGGGCGACACTCAACTTTTCCCAATAAATGGTGATCTGGCGTGATTGCTCAATCAACCCAATTCCCTCCTCACCGGAGCAGGCATCAATACTGTAAATGAGCCTGTGCCATGGAGGGAAGGATGGCTAGAAACTACACAGGAAGTACACAGCAGACCCATTTTCTCGCTGACAAACACAGGGCCTGTCTTCAAAAGGATCTACCACTATATTTAGATGTGGAGCTGGGTATTTATACCGCCTGGTTTGGGCGCTCCCTCCCAGTCTATAACTGTGGGGCAAAGCGGAGGTCTTGAACTGTCTCTGTGTTCATTTAGTGCCTCAGCGCTGAGTGAGAGACACAGGCAGAGCCTCAGAAAGGAGAGTCCAGAAGAAAGAACTCCACATCCAGATTTAAACACATGGCACTGAGAGAATAGATCAGACTGGATTTTCAGGGAAGTACCTTCTTAGAATACTTGAATAGCACTGTATTATGGGCTTATAATAACAGTAGAGAGGGAAGTCTATATGAGATAGGACACATGGGGGAATACCCTGATGGACAGATAACTAGCAAGTGTGCCTATTTGTGAAATCATTCCAATGTGTTTGGTATGTGGGTGGATGATGCAGCAGACTAGATCATCAAAACTGAGCCACCTACAGCCCTGAGCCATGAAGCTCATTAGGAGTGGGGCAGTCTAAAGTTGGAGGAGAGGGGGGAAGTAGGGATGGATGACACCACTCTAAGAACAGTGAGAACATAACCCTTCTCCTGGGCTCCATAATGAGATAATACAGGGAACATGGAGCTCACTAGCTAGTACCTCTCCTCCTCACTCCTCTTCTGCTCTCCTCCTCTCTCCTCTCCTCTCCTCATCTCCTCTCCTGCTCTCCTCTCCTCCTCTGTTCTCTCCTCCTCTCCTCTCCTGCTCTCCTCTCCTCCTCACTCCTCTCCTGCTCTCCTATTCTCCTCTCCTCTCCTGCTCTCCTCTCCTTCTCTCATCCTCTCCTGCTCTCCTCCTCTGTCCTCTCCTCCTCTCCTGCTCTCCTCTCCTCTTCTCCTCCTCACTCCTCTCCTGCTCTCCTCCTCTCCTGCTCTCCTCCTCTCTCCTCTCTCCTGCTCTCCTCCTCTCCTCCTCTCCTGCTCTCCTCCTCTCTCCTCCCCTCTCCTGCTCTCCTCTCCTCCTCTGTTCTCTCCTCCTCTCCTCTCCTGCTCTCCTCTCCTCCTCACTCCTCTCCTGCTCTCCTCTCCTCCTCTCCTCTCCTGCTCTCCTCTCCTTCTCTCATCCTCTCCTGCTCTCCTCCTCTGTCCTCTCCTCCTCTCCTGCTCTCCTCTCCTCTTCTCCTCCTCACTCCTCTCCTGCTCTCCTCCTCTCCTGCTCTCCTCCTCTCCTCCTCTCCTGCTCTCCTCCTCTCCTCCTCTCCTGCTCTCCTCCTCTCCTGCTCTCCTCCTCTCCTCTCCTCCTGTCTCCTCTCTCCTCCTCACTCCTCTCCTCGCTCCTCCTCTCCTGCTCTCCTCCTCTCCTCCTCCTGCTCTCCTCCTCTCCTGCTCTCCTCCTCTCCTCCCTCCTGCTCCCTCCTCCTCCTCCTCCTCTCCTCCTCTCCTCCTCTCCTCCTCTCCTGCTCTCCTCTCTCCTGCTCTCCTCTCCTCTCCTCTTCTCCTCCTCACTCCTCTCCTGCTCTCCTCTCTCTCTTCTCCTCCTCACTCCTCTCCTGCTCTCCTCCTCTCCTGCTCTCCTCCTCTCCTCCTCTCCTGCTCTCCTCCTCTCCTCCTCTCCTGCTCTCCTCCTCTCTCCTCCCCTCTCCTGCTCTCCTCTCCTCCTCTGTTCTCTCCTCCTCTCCTCTCCTGCTCTCCTCTCCTCCTCACTCCTCTCCTGCTCTCCTCTCCTCCTCTCCTCTCCTGCTCTCCTCTCCTTCTCTCATCCTCTCCTGCTCTCCTCCTCTGTCCTCTCCTCCTCTCCTGCTCTCCTCTCCTCTTCTCCTCCTCACGTCCTCTCCTGCTCTCCTCCTCTCCTGCTCTCCTCCTCTCCTCCTCTCCTCCTCTCCTGCTCTCCTCCTCTCCTGCTCTCCTCCCTCCTCTCCTCCCTGTCTCCTCTTCTCCTCCTCACTCCTCTCCTCCTCTCCTCCTCTCCTGCTCTCCTCCTCTCCTCCTCTCCTCCTCTCCTCCTCTCCTCCTCTCCTGCTCTCCTCTTCCTCTCCTCTTCTCCTCCTCACTCCTCTCCTGCTCTCCTCTCCTCTTCTCCTCCTCACTCCTCTCCTGCTCTCCTCCTCTCCTGCTCTCCTCCTCTCCTCTTCTCCTCCTCTCCTCCTCTCCTGCTCTCCTCCTCTCCTCCTCTCCTGCTCTCCTCCTCTCCTCCTCTCCTGCTCTCCTCCTCACTCCTCTCCTGCTCTCCTCCTCTCCTGCTCTCCTCCTCTCCTCTCCTCCTGTCTCCTCCTCACTCCTCTCCTGCTCTCCTCCTCTCCTGCTCTCCTCCTCCTCTCCTCCTCTCCTGCTCTCCTCCTCTCCTCCTCTCCTGCTCTCCTCTCCTCTTCTCCTCCTCACTCCTCTCCTGCTCTCCTCTCCTCTCCTCTCCTCTCCTGCTCTCCTCTCCTCCTCTGTCCTCTCCTCCTCTCCTCTCCTGCTCTCCTCTCCTCCTCACTCCTCTCCTCCTCTCCTCCTCTCCTGCTCTCCTCTCCTCCTCTCCTCTCCTGCTCTCCTCTCCTTCTCTCATTCTCTCCTGCTCTCCTCCTCTGTCCTCTCCTCCTCCTCTCCTGCTCTCCTCTCCTCTCCTCTTCTCCTCCTCACTCCTCTCCTGCTCTCCTCCTCTCCTCCTCTCCTCCTCTCCTGCTCTCCTCTCCTCTCCTCCTCTCCTCCTCTCCTGCTCTCCTCCTCTCCTCCTCTCCTCCTCACTCCTCTCCTCTCCTCCTCTCCTCCTCACTCCTCTCCTCTCCTCTCCTCCTCCTCTCCTCCTCTCCTCCTCTCCTCTCCTCCTCTCCTGCTCTCCTCCTCTCCTTCTCTCCTCTCCTCTCCTCTTCTCCTCCTCACTCCTCTCCTGCTCTCCTGCTCTCCTCCTCTCCTCCTCTCCTGCTCTCCTCCTCTCCTCCTCTCCTGCTCTCCTCCTCTCCTGCTCTCCTCCTCTCCTCTCCTCCTGTCTCCTCTTCTCCTCCTCACTCCTCTCCTGCTCTCCTCCTCTCCTGCTCTCCTCCTCTCCTCCTCTCCTGCTCTCCTCCTCTCCTCCTCTCCTGCTCTCCTCCTCTCCTCCTCTCCTCCTCTCCTCCTCTCCTGCTCTCCTCCTCTCCTCTCCTCCTCTCCTCTTCTCCAGTAGTGTAGATGTTAATGATCAACACCCCCACATCCCCAGTGGAGACCCACGCTACCCTGAAAGCTGCTCTACTTCTGTTCCTCTTCATCTGGTTCCTATCTCCTCCTCTCCTCCTCTCCTCCTCTCCTCCTCTCCTGCTCTCCTCCTCTCCTCCTCTCCTGCTCTCCTCCTCTCCTGCTCTCCTCCTCTCCTGCTCTCCTCCTCTCCTCTTCTCCAGTAGTGTAGTTGTTAATGATCAACACCACCACATCCCCAGTGGAGACCCACGCTACCCTGAAAGCTGCTCTACTTCTGTTCCTCTTCATCTGGTTCCTATCTCCTCCTCTCCTCCTCTCCTGCTCTCCTCCTCTCCTCCTCTCCTGCTCTCCTCCTCTCCTCCTCTCCTCCTCTCCTCCTCTCCTGCTCTCCTCCTCTCCTCCTCTCCTCCTCCTCTCCTGCTCTCCTCCTCTCCTCCTCTCCTCCTCTCCTCCTCTCCTCCTCTCCTCCTCTCCTGCTCTCCTCCTCTCCTCTCCTCCTCTCTCCTCTTCTCCAGTAGTGTAGATGTTAATGATCAACACCCCCACATCCCCAGTGGAGACCCACGCTACCCTGAAAGCTGCTCTACTTCTGTTCCTCTTCATCTGGTTCCTATCTCCTCCTCTCCTCCTCTCCTGCTCTCCTCCTCTCCTCCTCTCCTGCTCTCCTCCTCTCCTCTCCTCCTCTCCTCTTCTCCAGTAGTGTAGATGTTAATGATCAACACCCCCACATCCCCAGTGGAGACCCACGCTACCCTGAAAGCTGCTCTACTTCTGTTCCTCTTCATCTGGTTCCTATCTCCTCCTCTCCTCCTCTCCTCCTCTCCTCCTCTCCTGCTCTCCTCCTCTCCTGCTCTCCTCCTCTCCTCTTCTCCTCCTCTCCTCCTCTCCTCCTCTCCTCCTCTCCTGCTCTCCTCCTCTCCTCCTCTCCTCCTCTCCTCTCCTCCTCTCTCCTCTTCATCTGGTTCCTATCTCAGACGTTCATTATTTCCTCCTCTCCTCCTCTCCTCCCCTCCTCTCCTCTCCTCCTCTCTCCTCTTCATCTGGTTCCTATCTCAGACGTTCATTATTTCCTCCCCCAGCTCCTTGAAGCGAAGCACTGTGCTGCTCTTTTCACTTCGTTCCTTTTCAAACGTCTACTTTTTCATTAGTTGACTTCAAAACATGAAATGCAGTAAAGTTCCCTTCATTGCCATCCAACCTCTGGCCATTGAAGTTCTTTACCTATAATACGTTATTCTGTCAGAACTATGCTGTGTATTCCTGTAGGGTTTAGACCTCGTAGAGAAACATTACAACCCATAGAGAGATAAGCCACAGATGGATGGAGATAAACTAGATACATGCATATTTAATAGGATGCTGTTTCACTTCAACCAGGGCCCTTATCAAACCAGTGTGTATAGCATGCCTCACAGTACACAATACATCTCTGGGATTATATTATTTCTTAAGGTCTACCACGGAGGGGGAACTGCAAAGGTACAGTCCCAATTGAATAACTATACAGGTCAATTTAATTAGTAGGACCAATATGCTCTAAATCCCTGACATTTCAAGGGAAGATACCCTGAGGCTATCAAACGAAATACACATGTTAGTTTAACATAATCAAGGGCTTCTTGCCCCCTGGCCTCTCTGTGTTGATGCAAAATGAGCCTCTATCTGCATTTCTCATATGAGCACTACAGAATGCATCTCTCTCTCTCTCCTTCCTTCCTTCAATATACACACTATTGTTCAATAGTTTGGGGTCACTTAGAAATGTTCTTGTTTTTGAAAGAAAAACAACTGTTTTGTCCATTAAAATAACATCAAATTGATCAGAAATACAGTGTAAACATTGTTAATGTTGTAAAATCATTTTAAAATGATAAACCTGGATTAGCTAACACAACGTGCCATTGGAACACAGGAGTAATGTGTCTATGTAGATATTCCATTAAAAATCATCCGTTTCCAGCTACAATAGTCATTTACAACATTAACAATGTCTACGCTGTATTTCTGATCAATTTGATGTTATTTTAATGGACAAAACATTTGCTTTTCTTTCAAAAACCTTTCTAAGTGACCCCAAACCTTTGAACAGTAGTGTATATCTGATTGTTTTGAAAATGGTGTCATTCCTCTCCTGTGCCAACTCTTCCTCTCTACCTCCAGCAGAGTGACTGACTGTTAACCTGGCTGGGGTCTATGGGATGCCTGTGTCTATGTCAGGTGGAAGACATGACCACTCCAGACTGCCTCTCCTCTCCAGCCTAATGTCTGACAGCCATTGCATTGGATTAGAGATCAGAGAGGAGGGGAGGGGAGAGGAGAGGAGGGGAGGTAGAGAGGAACGTAGGGGAGAGGAGGGAAGGGGAGAGGAGGGTAGGGGAGAGGAGAGGAGGGGAGAGCAGGTAGAGAGGAGGGTAGGGGAGAGGAGAGGAGGGGAGAGGAGGGGAGTAGAGAAGAGGGTAGGGGAGAGGAGAGGAGGGGAGGTAGAGAGGAGGGTAGGGGAGAGGAGGGTAGGGGAGAGGAGAGGAGGGGAGAGGAGGGGAGTAGAGAGGAGGGTAGGGGAGAGGAGGGGAGAGGAGGGGAGGTAGAGAGGAGGGTAGGGGAGAGGAGAGGAGGGGAGGGGAGATGAGGGGAGAGGAGATGAGGGGAGAGGAGGGTAGGGGAGAGGAGAGGAGGGGAGAGGAGAGGAGGGGAGAGGAGGTAGAGAGGAGGGTAGGGGAGAGGAGAGGAGGGGAGAGGAGGGGAGGTAGAGAGGAGGGTAGGGGAGAGGAGAGGAGGGTAGGGGAGAGGAGAGGAGGGGAGAGGAGATGGGGGGAGAGGAGGTAGAGAGGAGGGTAGGGGAGAGGAGAGGAGGGGAGGTAGAGAGGAGGGCTGCCTCTGTGCCCTATAAAATTCTCAGTACATGGGTTTTACTGTGGTCAGTAACCATTAGAAGAGGGAAAATGGGAGACATTCTCACCATTTTAGTCAGCCAAGCATCTCAGATGGTGTGTGTGTGTGTGTGTGTGTGTGTGTGTGTGTGTGTGTGTGTGTGTGTGTGTGTGTGTGTGTGTGTGTGTGTGTGTTGTGTGTGTGTGTGTGTGTGTGTGTGTGTGTGTGTGTGTGTGTGTGTGTGTGTGTGTGTGTGTGTGGTCTCACAATGCACCACTCTAACTGTCTGAAGGAGTCCCGTTGCCCAAATTCTCATCTGCTCTCAAGCTCCTGGTGAGAGACAAAGCCTGTTACAAGGCCCAGCCGTGATGGAGTCAGCCCAGCTAGGATGCCTGGAGCCCTGTTCTAATAGCACAAATCCTCACTTCCTCTCTTTAAAGGGAAGATTAGAGCTGGTTTCTAATCTAATCTGGAGGACAAAGCACTTCACTGCATGTGAATAGAGGATCGTTGCTGCACATAACATTACATCATCTAGACAGCACATTTGACAATGTGGTTGATGTCAGCGATCAACGCCGGCCTGTAAATGCATCGTTTATTAGTTGTGAGTATTAGCAGTGGGAGCAAAATAACAGTGGTGAGGAGGAGGGGCGGGTTCATAAAGGCAGACGTTGGGTTTTGCACATGCAAAAGAGATCAATAAAGCTATTAACAAGTCAATCACTGATACAGTGGATTAAATGGCAGTCATTGAGTTATCCCAGAATGTTGAAGAGAGTAGGAAGACCAGTCACATCCCTGCCTGCCACATCAGAAACCAACCTGATAGGCTGCCACTTCGGTCTGAGCTGTTGTGAGAGCTGGTGGTGCTGAAATCTTGTGATTGGTTGTGTGGCATTCTATTAGACAATCCCTCGGCCAATCGGTAGTCAGGAATGAAAAGGAGTGCTAGTGGGGTTAAAGGGTAAAAATATACAGTGGCATCAGGTGATTGGCTGAAGCACATGCAGAACATGCAGTTAGATCAGCAGGCAAGCAGTGAACATTCTCCACTCATGCACACCGCTTCTTGTCAGCCATCTTGACATTTGTTCTCTCTCTCTCTCTCTCTCTCTTTCTGTCTCTCTCACATTATTCACTCACTCAACCACTTTCTCACTCACCCACCCACCACCCACTCACGGTCACATTCACTCAGTGAAACATTTAGCCTTTGTTTGTGACACATCATTTTTGGGGGTTTTATATGTTTAAAGTTTTTGACTTTGACAACAAAAAATATGAGGAAAATAATATTTTGGAAGAAAGCCAAATGATTATCCATTCATGAGATGGGAGAGATAAATCCACTTGTAGCAGGTTATTTAATGTAACTTTGTTTTGAGATACAATCAAATGTTACTTTTAAAATAATGCAAGAAGGTAAAGGATCGGAGATTGAGTTACATTATGGGCACAAACAATATAACACATCTACTTTAAACCTCTAGAGAATGAGACCATGAATATATAGAAAAAGTCTCAGAAAACTCATTAGTCCTGACGCAGGAATCTCCACAAGGCTTTCAGAAAAGTCCTCTATCAAATCCATTATAATTATGTTGAATTATTTTCTTAAATATTAGTTGTGTTAAAGAGGATAGGCAATTAGTTAGAACAGAGAGAGGGAAGTAACATAATCCAAAGCTGGAGAAAATGGATGCTTTAATCTAGCTCCCTGGCCATTCATCAGGTGTTTATTTAACCTTGGAAAGTGACCAAGACTGAATGGCAGCAAGGGTGAAATGAGTCCTTAAAACAGAATCAGGCGGTCGCGGTGGAGTGGAGCTGGAATGGGCTTCAGAGACAGATTGTGAGTATTAAAGTCCAAACTACTGTCAGTTCACAGTAAACCCATGGCTTATAAACAGGGGTGAACTGGGGTATCATATGAAACACTCCATACTGACTCAGCAGTGATTTGTACTGGGGTCATACACTCACAGTAGGAGGAGTGAGGCCATGATGGTTAAGGCTTGTCATGTATCATAGGGCTGTGTTGAGTTGAGTTGGGATTTCACATGGCAGGGAAATATGAGAAGTCTCATAAACACTCCTTCCTTCCTTCCTCCCAACACTCTCTGATAGAGAGTCTGAGAGACAGGGTCTGAGGGTCTGAGAGACAGGTTCTGAAAGACAGGCTCTGAGGGTCTGAGAGACAGGGTCTGAGAGACAGAGTCTGAAAGACAGTGTCTGAGAGACAGGGTCTTAGAGACAGGGTATGAGGGTCCGAGAGACAGGGTCTAAGAGACAGGGTCTGAGAGACAGGGTCTGAGAAACAGGGTCTGAGGGTATGAGAGACAGGGTCTAAGAGACAGTCTAAGAGACAGGGTCTGAGAGACAGGGTCTGAGAAACAGGGTCTGAGAGACAGGGTCTGAGAGACAGGGTCTGAGGGTCTGAGAGACAGGGTCTAAGAGACAGGGTCTGAGAGACAGAGTCTGAGAGACAGGGTCTGAGAGAACACACACACACACACACACACACACACACACACACAAACACACAAACACACAAACACACACACACACACACACACACACACACACACACACACACACACACACACACACACACACACACACACACACACACACACAATCCCACTCACTGTTGTTGCAGGAGTTCTTGTCAGGCAGGGAGTACCCCAGGTTGGCCATCTCCTGTTTGGCCTGGATGGAGGCCTTCCACTGGGCCTCGGGGAGGTCCACGGCCAGCTCATGGATGCTACTGGAGTGGAGGATCTGTGTGGTGGCATAGGGGGTGGCTCCCTGGGAGCCCTGGCTGGGGCTGTTGTAGTTAGCCTTGGTGGTGAAGTCTATACTGCTATAGATGGCTCCGTCAGACAGCATGGTGCCGCTCTTATCCCCATTACTACTGGTGTCTGGAGGAGACACAGGGAGAGAGAATACAGGTCAGTTTAGAAGACTGTGGTGTGGGCTTCAATGACAAATACTGTGTGAACATCAACTGTAATTGTATTTGAATAGAAAATAGAAAGGTAAAGTGATGTTTAGAGTCATCGATGAACAAGGCTGCTCTTCAAGATAGATTAGGAGTGGAGTGGTGTCTATTTCTAACTATGAATCAGGTCAGAGTGACCCTGGGTTCAGTCAGCAACAGTCCCAGGGGTGTGAGGGAATTACCCTGAGCATCTCAACGCTTTGACATCAACTCAGCTCTTAACATCCATTTTAACATATTCATCTCATTGAAAAATCCATCCCCACTTATTCATGCATTCTAATTCCAGTGGCTGAATTCACAACCTTGGGCCTCTCTCTCTCTCAACCCCCCCCCCCCCCCCCCCCACTCTCTCCCTACCCCCAACCTCTCTCTCACCTCACTCCCTCTCTCTATCTCTCTCTCCCCTATCTCTCTCCCTACCCCCAACCTCTCTCTCTCTCACTCCCTCTCTCTATCTCTCTCTCCCCTATCTCTCTCCCTCTCTCTATCTCTCTCTCCCCTATCTCCCTCCCTCTCTCTCTCTCTCTCAACCCCCCCCACTCTCTCCCTACCCCCAACCTCTCTCTCTCTCCCTCCCTCTCTCTAACTCTCTCTCCCCTATCTCTCTCCCTCCCTCTCTCTATCTCCCTCCCTCTCTCTAACTCTCTCTCCCCTATCTCTCTCCCTCCCTCTCTCTAACTCTCTCTCCCCTATCTCTCTCCCTCCCTCTCTCTATCTCTCTCTCCCCTATCTCTCTCCCTACCCCCAAACTCTCTCTCTCTCCCTCCCTCTCTCTATCTCTCTCTCCCCTATCTCTCTCCCTCTCTCTATCTCTCTCTCCCCTATCTCCCTCCCTCTCTCTCTCTCTCTCTCAACCCCCCCCCACTCTCTCCCTACCCCCAACCTCTCTCTCTCTCCCTCCCTCTCTCTAACTCTCTCTCCCCTATCTCTCTCCCTCCCTCTCTCTATCTCCCTCCCTCTCTCTAACTCTCTCTCCCCTATCTCTCTCCCTCCCTCTCTCTATCTCTCTCTCCCCTATCTCTCTCCCTCTCTTCTGAGCCTGCTTCTTTCCCTCTGTTTTCCTGTCTCCCTCCTCCCTTTGTTGCTGCCAATGAGGAATAATGGTGCCACTCTGCATGTGTGTGTGTGTGTGTGTGTGTGTGTGTGTGTGTGTGTGTGTGTGTGTGTGTGTGTGTGTGTGTGTGTGTGTGTGTGTGTGTGTGTGTGTGTGTGTGTGTGTGTGTGTGTAAGTGAGCCCAGCCCCTCAGTAGTACTGTAGGGTTTGAGCGCCCAGTGAAGGGGAGATGATGTAGAGCCACGGCAGAAGAGTCTGCAGTCAAGCTGGCCCTGTCCTTCACGACCGGCTGCCCTGGACCATCTTTTCACATCCCCCCTTTCTCTCTCTCTCTCTCCCCTCCGCCTCATTCTCTTTCTCCCTCCCCATTTGTCTCTCTCTCTCTCTCTCCTCTCTCTCTCCCCATTTTTCTCTCTCTCTCTCGCTCCTCTCTCTCTCTCTCCCCCCTCCCCCTCACTCTCTTTCTCCCTCCCTCCCCATTTTTCTCTCTCTCTCTTGCTCCTCTCTCTCTCTCCCCCCCTCCCCCTCACTCCCCATTTTTCTCTCTCTCCCTCACTCCTCTCTCTCTCTCTCCCCTCGCCCTCTCACGCTCTTTCTCCCTCCCACCCCATTTTATTTTCTCTCTCTCTCTCTCTCTCTCTCTCTCTCTCTCTCTCTCTCTCTCTCTCTCTCTCTCTCTCTCTCTCTCTCTCTCTCTCTCTCTCTCTCCCCTTTCTAAATTCAATTCAAGGGGCTTTATTGGCATGGGAAACATATGTTAACATTGCCAAAGCAGGTTAGGTAGATAATATACAAAAGTGAAATAAACAATAAAAATTCACAGTAAACATTACACTCACAGAAGTTTCAAAATATATATATATATACAGTGTTGTAACGATGTACAAATGGTTAAAGTACAAAAGAGAAAATAAATAAGCATCAATATGGGGTGTATTTACAATGGTGTTTGTTCTTTACTGGTTGCCCTTTTCTTGTGGCAACAGGTCAGAAATCTTGCTGCAGTAATGTCATACTTGGGTATTTCACCCAGTAGATATGGGAGTTTATCAAAATCGGGTTTGTTTTCGAATTCTTTGTGGATCTGTGTAATCTGAGGGAAATATGTGTCTCTAATATGGTCATACATTGGGCAGGAGGTTAGGAAGTGCAGCTCAGTTTCCACCTCATTTTGTGGGCAGCAGCCAGGTCTGCCTACGGTGGCCTCTCTCAATAGCAAGGCTATGCTAACTGAGTCTGTACATAGTCTAAGCTTTCCTTAAGTTTAGGTCAGTCACAGTGGTCAGGTATTCTGCCACTGTGTACTCTCTGTTTCTGTCTCTCTATACTTCTCCCCCTCCCCTCTCTCTCTCTTTCTTTCTCACTTACACCCCCCCCCCTCCCTACGTTGCCTCCATCTTGTCTCACATCCTCATCTTCTGAGGTATGGCTGATGACACTACGCTGGACTGTTTGCCATTACTCAAGCGGTGACAGTGCCTATACCCTGCTGCTAGCGCGCTAGCCTCCCTCTGATGTGGTATGTAAATGTATATCCAAAAACACTCATGCAATATGCAAACAGGTTTACATCTTTGTGGGGCTGGTAGCTAGGAGGTGAGAGGAGGACATGATGAATCATCTGAGCTAGGGTACAGTACAGAAGAGCAGTAGAGGAGTCAGATCAGCATATATCATCTCATACTATATCTACTATCTCTCCTCTCTCGCTTCTCTCTCCCCTCTCTTTCTTCGCTCTCTCTCCTCTGTCTCGTCTCTCTCTTCTCTCTCCCCTACCTCTTCCCTCTCCCTATTATCTATTATATATCTCTCCTCTCTCCCTTCTATCTCTCCTCTCTCTTATTTCTCCTGTATCTCTCTCCTGTCACTCTTTCTCAGTGCATGCTGGGAGTGTTTTGTAGTTTAGAGACCGTGTGGAGGGCTCTGTCCTTACTAATTTTCTTGATTCTTTCCTTGGTGTTTTCTTTCAATTCTTCTGTTAGTTTAGCGGTACCCACTGGTTTTGTTCAAAGTTAGGGAGGAAAAGGATGGAGTTTTAGTTTCCTGGGGTTTGAACGGTGTGGTTTGTGCTATGGCTTCTCAGCCTATCGCGGAGGAGATGCTGTCGTTACGGCATGGATTCAGGTGTGTTCCTGAGAATGGAGTTAAGGTGGAGGAGGTTCTGCTCTCGGTCGGTGAACAGGTAGGAGCTGGAATTATACATTCTGCATCCAGAATGAACAAAGCTCTGGTTGTGTTCATGAAAAGAGTAAATTTAGTGGGCAGGCTAATTACTAGTGTAATATTTGTAAGGGATGTGTTGCTGCCAATTTCTCCACTTTCAACTCCTTTGACAAGAGTGGTAGTTGTGAATCTGCCTCTGTTTATTACGGAGCATTTTGTTTAGTTCCGGTGGCAAGTGTTCATGTTTCTGAATCACAATGAGCAACAGTTAAATGTGCATTTTAAAGTGAGACATGGGGAGGGGCTCTACGGAGGGTTTGCCAGCACAGATAGCCTGCAGTGCTTTGAGTGTGGGGATTTGGGGCAGAAGAGCTTTGCGTGCCCACATAAAGGCCTCAGACAAGGTGAGCGCCAGTGGGGGAAATCGAGGTCAATGTGGAGGGGGCCACGAGACACAGGCAGCAGAGGAAGGGTCTAGTCAGGTTATAGATGGTGGTGTAGATAAGGCTGGGTCTAGTCAGGTTATATATGGTGGTGTAGATGAGGCTGGGTCTAGTCAGGTTATAGATGGTGGTGTAGATGAGGCTGGGTCTAGTCAGGTTATAGATGGTGGTGTAGATGAGGCTGGGTCTAGTCAGGTTATAGATGGTGGTGTAGATGAGGCTGGGTCTAGTCAGGTTATGGATGGTGGTGTAGATGAGGCTAGGTCTAGTCAGGTTATAGATGGTGGTGTAGATAAGGCTGGGTCTAGTCAGGTTATAGATGGTGGTGTAGATGAGGCTGGGTCTAGTCAGGTTGTAGATGGTGGTGTAGATGAGGCTGGGTCTAGTCAGGTTATAGATGGTGGTGTAGATGAGGCTGGGTCTAGTCAGGTTATAGATGGCGGTGTAGATGAGGCTGGGTCTAGTCAGGTTATAGATGGTGGTGTAGATGAGGCTGGGTCTAGTCAGGTTATAGATGGTGGTGTAGATGAGGCTGGGTCTAGTCAGGTTATAGATGGTGGTGTAGATGAGGCTGGGTCTAGTCAGGTTATAGATGGTGGTGTAGATGAGGCTGGGTCTAGTCAGGTTATAGATGGTGGTGTAGATGAGGCTGGGTCTAGTCAGGTTATAGATGGTGGTGTAGATGAGGCTGGGTCTAGTCAGGTTATAGATGGTGGTGTAGATGAGGCTGGGTCTAGTCAGGTTGTAGATGGTGTTGTAGATGAGGCTGGGGTGGTCAAAGGCATCAAGAAACCTTTGCCTGGTGCTGGGGGTGGGGGGAGTGCAGATGGTCAAGATGAGTGCAGATGGTCAAGATGGGAGATGGAGATGAAGAGGATGAAGGTGAGTCTGAGGAAGAGGACGATGAGGAGGAGGAGGCTTTCTTTTCAGACTCCTCCTTAATGGGTCCAGAGCTGACAGCCAGAGGGGTCAAAGTACATGGTGAGGGAACAGTCAAGGTTCCTGAATGAAACAATAAGGGAAAAGGTTCATCTTAAAGCTTTTCCTTGCTTTTCCTTGCAATCTGGGAAAGGTTTTAAGTCCAGTACAGCATGCTATGAAAAATGAGAGGCATGGTTTCCTCTCACCCAGGGAACGTTTTAGGTAGAGGAAGTGGGTCACAACAGTGCGTAAAGGTCTACTTATAGATGCAGTTTAGATTCATATTTTTTTTCTGGCATGTGATCTTTGAGCCTTGCTATTGGTCTCTTTCTTTGCTGAGCCATGGAAGAAATGTTAGTGCAGAGGGGTGACAGTCCTTTTTGGGTCTGGGACCACCGGGTCTGGATGTAACAATTTGCTGCTCAAAGGAGGTGTGTAGGGGTACGAGGTGTGTAGGGGTAGGAGGTGTGTAGGGGTAGACTGCTTCTAGTAAAAGCAGAAATGAATAACAGGGGTTTTGGCCTGACATAGGGAGGGAGAGGGGACTTATGTTTGGGTGTCTTAGACAGGAACTCTCACAGGTAGCTCCTGAGGAGACCCTGGTGGTCGGCGGGAAGAGGAATTGTACAATGAATTTGATTAAACACAGAAATGGGGAGGAGCCTCATTCAGGCTCAGTGGAGCTGTTAAGGGACATCATTAATCAGTCTGACCTAGTGGACTTTGATTCATGTGTTTTCTGTGTACGCCAGGTTAATGACATTATTGTCCCGGTGGAATTTGAGTTCTATAAAATTATAAAAAGAAAAGTGTGGAGATGTTTCAGGACATATGGTGTGTTGGGGGCAAGGTGAGGATATTTGTTTTTCAAAGGATATTTGTGTTTTCTCTCTCTCTCTCTCTCTCTCTCTCTCTCTCTCTCTCTCTCTCTCTCTCTCTCTCTCTCTCTCTCTCTCTATATATATATATATATATATATATATATATATATATATATATATATATATATATATATATCCGGTTGATCATATATATATTAGTATAGGACCCAGATCTCTCACCTCCTCTGCCAAAATTACTGAGGTCGTTGGGTCCCCCGGAGCCACTATTGACAGGCAGGCTGGTTGCAGGCCAGGAGTCAGCCAGCCACGGGTAGCCTGCGTCACTGGCATTCAGCAGGCCTGGTCGGCTAGGAGGAGACACAGGGGTTGTTACACATGGAAACACTGGTCATAGTTAGGAATAGTAATAGGTAAAAGTTGCCTTAAAAAAAGTTGTACTGATGAGATAATTCAGAAACTGGATGTATGTACACAATGTGGCTCTCATTTAAAGTTAGAATTCATTCAGGCAACACTGCTCTGTATCTGTCCTTTTGTCCTGCTGTCTCACTCTGACACACACAATAACACCAACCCACACACACATAATACACACACACTCATTAATACACACACACACACTATTATTTTTTATATTTAACCTTTATTTAGCTAGGCAAGTCAGTTAAGAACAAAATCTTATTTACAATGACCCGGGCCAAACCCTAACCCGGACGACGCTGGGCCAATTATGCACCACCCTATGGGACTCAATTGCGGCCGGTTGTGATACAGCCTGGAAACGAACCAGGGTCTGTACTGACACCTCTAGCACTGAGATGCAGTGCCTTAGACACTGTGCCACTCGGGAGCCAATTAATACACACACAAACACTAATACACGCACACACATTAATACACACACACACACACACACACACACACACACACACACACACACACACTGCATAGACACACATCATTCTTCCTCCCCCACATAGACACATTCACAGATAACCTTGTTCATTAACATCCATTGATCCCATCAACTCCTTGTGGTGATGCCTTAGTTGATTGGTTGTCCTCCAGACCCAGCCCGAAACCCTATCCCCTCTCCCAGATCAACTTGTGGGCTGCTGCAGCCTGTGGGATGGATGGATGTACCAGGGCTGGCTCCATTTAACAGGTGTTGGGAGTCACTCCCATGGGTGTGGGGGCCATCGCAATCTCCCATTAGGACTTGAACCTGTCACGGGTGACTGCTGGGAGGCCTTTAGGGCCACTTTACTGTACAATCACGTCTCAGCCTCGTTACCACGGGCAACACAGATGGAACTAAATGAGATATGAGAGATGGAGCTAAATGTCTTTGTTTGTGTGTCAGTACATTGGTGCCACACTAGTTTCCAATGGCTGAACCATACAGATGGATTCATATTTTCAATTGAATGTACTATAATCTAGAAATGTATCAATAGTGTTATTTTTCTGCCCAGGGTAAGGAGAGGATTCAAAGACAGTGCTGTTTGTCTACAGACAAAAGCATCCCGGCAGAGTGTGGAATGAGAGGTTGCACTGAGCTGTTCAAGGTCTCCACAGCAGCAGCAGCAAGCTAGAGCTTTCCCTCTCTTATTCCTGAGAAATGGCTGGCTGCCATGGTCGGTCAGACAGGCAGCATCACATGATCAACCGGATGGCTTCTGCTAGAGGGAACACGGCACACCAACACCTCACTGCTAGTGCCCTTCTGTCTCTGTCTCTGTCTCAGTCTCAGTCTCTGTCTCTATCTCAGTCTCTGTCTCAGTCTCTGACACGCTCAGTGCTATAGCCCAGCACCCTTAAAAGCTGTGACGTGCCTCATGCCTAACAGAGCTTTTGTTTCTGCTTCAGTGAGGTAACGTGATGTGCTGGCCCTGGGGAGAGGAGGGGGAGATGAGGGGGAGGGGAGAGCCCCAGGACATGGTCAGGTAATGGGCGCTCTGCAGTCAGTCTGTCCCTCAGCCACAGAGCCACAGGTTCTAATGATAAGAGTTGTTCCATGGAGGGAGACTCCAAATGAACTGCAGCGCTGCAGAGACAGGAGGAAGGCGGGAGGGCTTGACAAGCTAAGAGCCCTCGCCGTGGTTCCTGAATGCCAAAACAGGCCCTCGGGGGGAAGGAGTCATTCAAATTGATGGCTGTGCATCAGAGACATGCACTTTTTATAGGGTAATACATCTCTTCCCCTACCACCTCCCCTTCTGTTTCTCACAGCGACACCCCCCCCCTTTCTTCCTCTCCCTCCCAACCCATCTCTTTATAAACCCCATTTTCCTTTATTTTTTTCCACATATAGCTCTTGCTTTCATCCCTCCTCCTTTCCTCCCTCGCTCTCAACATCTGTCAGCCTACAGTTTCCTGGCAGTTGACAAAGAAAGAGAGAAATGGAGAGGGAGGGCTGAGTTCTCTCCTGTTGACTGCAGCTACAGTGCACCACGAAAGACCTTGTATATAGAAAAATACTATACTACTGTCTCAGTACCAGACCTACAGCCCTACACACCTAATAACCCTCCACCATGCAGCACAGCGCAGAGAGACCAGAGAGACCATTTGGAAGACAAGGTGTTGACAATGGAAATGGCTGCCTCGTCCTTGTATTCATCACAGGAAGCTGCTCCGGGAGAGGATAATTAGAATGAGAATGATTTCTATTGGGACTATTTGTTATATGTGTTTTGCGACTCTGGGGGGAAATGGTCATACGTCTTCTGGAACCTCGACAAATTATGTTTAATCCTAGTTGAGTTCGGGGATGTATTGCAGCCTTGGCCAAGATAAGATTTTGAATTTGTACTATTTTCCTGTCAGACTTGTTGGCTGTTTGTTATGGAAGGTAGCAAACCCGAGCAACCGCCCAGGATGCCTGATGCACAACGAGCCATAAACAAGCCAGACCAGAGATATTAATCCCAATACAACCACATAGATCAGATGTGTTCATGCTACTGTGTTCATGCACGCCTACTGGTCAATACAACCCCCACTAAAAGCCTGCACATCCAATTACACTTAAGGCATGTTGAAACATGAATTTCCATTGGATATTTTCCGTTCATAGAGGCTTCTGTCACTTAGCTTCTGAGTCCTGTCATATCAAGGAATCTCCATAGTAACAGTGTTGGCACAACCCGTTGGCTGCTGTGCTGTGCTCAACCCACTCTCTGTAGAATCTGCTCTGGCAAAAATATTGATCAGCGCTGAGATAGTTATTACTAGCTCCTAATTACCATCTCGCTATTGGCAGGGTAGAAGGAATGAGCCTTTTATGAATTTCACATGAGCAGCCAAAGTCAAGCCATCCAAGTGTAGCAATCTGAAGCCTATTCATCTTCCATGAATCATTTATTCTGTGATCGATTAAGTGATTTGTTCAGTCAGGGCAATTTGGCAGCAGCCAATGAGGAGCTGGGAACAGACGCGACTCCATTTGCTATTGTCTAATTAATGCAATAAACATCCCAGGTAACAAATGAACACATTTCCCTGTGATACTGGGCGGGTCACTCTCACTCTGCAGGGGCAGATGGGGTAGCTGCAACATCTGGGCTTTGATGTCACCACAGTGACTAACGACCAGGACCAGGGCTTTGATGTCACCACAGTGACTAACGACCAGGACCAGGGCTTTGATGTCACCACAGTGACTAACGACCAGGACCAGGGCTTTGATGTCACCACAGTGACTAATGACCAGGACCAGGGCTTTGACGTCACCACAGTGACTAACGACCAGGACCTGGGCTTTGATGTCACCACAGTGACTAACGACCAGGACCAGGGCTTTGATGTCACCAGAGTGACTAATGACCAGGACCAGGGCTTTGATGTCACCACAGTGACTAATGACCAGGACCAGGGCTTTGATGTCACCACAGTGACTAATGACCAGGACCAGGGCTTTGATGTCACCACAGTGACTAACGACCAGGACCAGGGCTTTGATGTCACCACAGTGACTAACGACCAGGACCAGGGCTTTGATATCACCACAGTGACTAACGACCAGGACCAGGGCTTTGTGCTAGCTAGACAAACACACCTAGCTCTAGACTTATTGCATCCTACCACTCTGGTGCTGTGTAGAAATGTCTCCCCCACTGACTTAAGCTATGACAAATATAGAGTGCCATAAATACAGACCCCTCCGATTCAATCATCCGGGCTGAGAATCAGAACCACTTATGTGGAAAACTGAAGGAAAAACACCACAACAGAAAATAGATGAGAGAAGACATGGCAAGTGGCGTGGTTAATTCTTTGAGTGCTTGCTGGCGGCACTGGCAGAAATATGGGCGAGCATTCACATCGACACACTACTCACACACACACTGTTCACACACACTGCTAGCACACACACTGCTCGCACACACACACACACACACACCCTAAAAACAAACTCATATACATATATACACACAGTAGACTAAATCCTGGAAAAACAAACAGAAACACAGACTCTGAATAAGTTTAGAATCTCAGACGAGTGTGTGAGCTCTGTGTGGATTTACCTATCTACCAGAGCAGTAGAGAGAGAGTCCGGACTCCTCTGGGGAGCCTCCTGAATCCCTACAAAGGCTCAGTAACGGGTGTTATTGAGATAGGCCCCACTCTCTGCAATCCCTCTCTCTCCCACACACACACGCACACTCACACACACACACACACACACACACACACACACACACACACACACACACACACACACACACACACACACACACACACACACACACACACACACACACACACACACACACACACACACAGACACACAGACACACACAGAGAGAGAGCGAGCAGGCTGTGTGGGGTGCAGCAGGGATACCTCCACACCTCTCCCCTGGGTAATTATTTTGACATTATTACATGTGCTCGGATCTCAGTCGCCTTGGCAAAGTGACAGGCAAATGTATCACTCCAGGGGGCTTCTGGGTTATCTGTAGCCGCAGGAGAAGATAAATGACAAAATAAAAGCTCTCTCTGCTTAAATTGTTTCTACTAATTCTGTGGGGGAGATTTATGAGTCTATCTATTGATGCGTGAACGGAGATGTGTTAGGAATGTATGTTTGCACACAGATCTGATAAACACGCAGGTATTGGTTATCTATAGATCCATCAGTCATCTATCAGCGTTAGAGCAGGCTTGTTCAGTGCAGCGCAGACATAATACATACTTTAGGAAGATGAGCCAAGGGTACTATAGTGAAGATGTGTAAAGTCCAGATCAGAGGTCAGCACAGCTTTAGATGCATGTTGTTGATAATAACACCGTTATGGTCTAATGCTATAGCATAATGTTATAGTCTAATGGTATAGTCTAATATTATAGTATAATGACATAAGAAATGTTATAGTCTAATATTATATGTTAATGTTATAGCATAATGTTATAGCATAATGTTATAGCATAATGTTATAGCATAATGTTATAGTCTAATGTTATAGCATAATGTTATAGTCTAATGTTATAGCATAATGTTATAGTCTAATGGTATAGTCTAATATTATAGTATAATAACATAAGAAATGTTATAGTCTAATATTATATGTTAATGTTATAGCATAATGTTATAAGAAATTGTATAGTCTAATGTTATAGTCTAATGTTATAGTATAATGTTATAGCATAATGTTATAGCATAATGCTATAGCATAATGTTATAGCATAATGTCATAAGAAATTGTATAGTCAAATGTTATAGTCTAATGTTATAGTATAATGTTATAGCATAATGTTATAGCATAATGTTATAGCATAATGTTATAGCATAATGTCATAAGAAATTGTATAGTCTAATGTTATAGTCTAATGTTATAGTATAATGTTATAGCATAATGTTATAGCATAATGTTATAGCATAATGTTATAGCATAATGTTATAGCATAATGTCATAAGAAATTGTATAGTCTAATGTTATAGTCTAATGTTATAGTCGAACGTTATAGTCTAATGTTATAGTCTAATGTTATATCATACTGTTATAGTCTAATGTTAAATCATTATGTTATAGTCTAATGTTATATCATTATGTTATAGTATAATGTTATATTCTAATGTTATAGTCTAGTGTTATAGTATAATGTCAGTCTAATGTCATATGAAATGTTATAATCTAATGTTATATCATTATGTTATAGTCTAATGTTATATCATTATGTTATAGTCTAATGTTATATCATTATGTTATAGTCTAATGTTATATCATTATGTTATAGTCTAATGTTATATCATTATGTTATAGTTTAATGTTATAGTCTAATGTTAAAGTCTAATGTTAAAGTCTAATGTTATATCATTATGTTATAGTCTTATGTTATAGTCTAATGTTATAGCATTATGTTATAGCATAATGTTATAGTCTAATGTTATAGTCTAATGTTATAGCATAATGTTATAGTCTAATGTTAAAGTCTAATGTTAAAGCATAATGTTATAGTCTAATGTTATAGTCTAATGTTATATCATTATGTTATAGTCTTATGTTATAGTCTAATGTTATAGCATACTGTTATAGTCTAATGTTATATCATTATGTTATAGTCTTATGTTATAGTCTAATGTTATAGCATACTGTTATAGTCTAATGTTATATCATTATGTTATAGTTTAATGTTATAGTCTAATGTTATAGCATAATGTTATAGTCTAATGTTATAGTATAATGTTATAGTCTAATGTTATAGCATAATGTTATAGTTTAATGTTATAGTATAATGTTAAAGTATAATGTTATAGTATAATGTATAGTATAATGTTATAGTATAATGTTATAGTCTAATGTTAAAGTCTAATGTTATATCATTACGTTATAGTCTTATGTTATAGTCTAATGTTATAGTCTAATGTTAAAGTCTAATGTTAAAGTCTAATGTTATATCATTATGTTATAGTCTTATGTTATAGTCTAATGTTATAGCATTATGTTAAAGTCTAATGTTAAAGTCTAA
The DNA here is from genome assembly GCF_002021735.2 of Oncorhynchus kisutch. Classification (NCBI taxonomy): domain Eukaryota; kingdom Metazoa; phylum Chordata; class Actinopteri; order Salmoniformes; family Salmonidae; genus Oncorhynchus; species Oncorhynchus kisutch. The sequence continues at coordinate 15,370,454 of NC_034191.2, read as the reverse complement.
TGTTAAAGTCTAATGTTAAAGTCTAATGTTATATCATTATGTTATAGTCTAATGTTATAGCATAATGTTATAGTCTAATGTTAAAGTCTAATGTTATAGCATAATGTTATAGTCTAATGTTATAGTATAATGTTATAGTCTAATGTTATAGCATAATGTTATAGTTTAATGTTATAGTATAATGTTAAAGTATAATGTTATAGTATAATGTATAGTATAATGTTATAGTATAATGTTATAGTCTAATGTTATAGTCTAATGTTATAGTATAATGTTATAGTCTAATGTTATAGTATAATGTTATAGTATAATGTTATATCATTATGTTATAGTTTAATGTTATAGTATAATGTTAAAGTATAATGTTATAGTATAATGTATAGTATAATGTTATAGCATAATGTTATAGCATAATGTTATAGTATAATTTTATAGCAAAATGTTATAGTATAATGGTATAGTCTAATGTTATAGTACAATGTTATAGCATAATGTTATAGTCTAATTCTATAGTATAATGTTATAGCATTATGTTATAGGTTAATGTTATAGGTTAATGTTATCGCATAACATTATAGGTTAATGTTATAGCATAATATTATAGCATAATGTTATAGCATGTTATAGTATAATGTTATAGTCTAATGTTATAGCATTATGTTAGAGCAATATGTTAGAGCATAATGTTATAGGTTAATGTTATAATCTAATGTTATAGGTAAATTGTATAGTGTAATGTTAAAGGTTAATTTTATAGTGTAATTTTATAGTGTAATGTTATAGGTTAATGTTATAGGTCAATGTTATAGTCTTGTGTTATATTATAATGTTATATGCTAATGTTATAGATCAGTGTCATATTATAATGTTATAGTCTAATGTTAATGTTAATCTTAATGTTATAGTATAATATTATAGCATAATGTCATAAGAAATGTTGTAGTCTAATGTTATAGTCTGTTATTCCATAATGTTATAGAATACTGTTATAGTATAATGTTATAGCATAATGTTACAGTCTAATGTTATAGCCTTATGTTATAGTCTAATGTTAGTCTAATGTTATAGTCTAATGTTACAGTCCAATGTTATAGCATTATGTTATAGTCTCGTGTTAAAACATAATGTTATAGCATAATGTTTGACTGAGTTGCTGGGTTTTCACAGTCTAATGTTATAGTCTAATGGCATAACCTAATGTTACAGTCTAATGTTATACCATTATGTTATAGTCTAATGTTAGTCTAATGTTATAGTATAATGTTATAGCATAATGTTATAGTCTAATGTTATAACCTAATGTTACAGTCCAATGTTATAGCATTATGTCATAGTCGAATGTTAGTCTAATGTTATAGTCTAATGTTATAACCTAATGTTACAGTCCAATGTTATAGCATTATGTTATAGTCTCGTGTTAAAGCATAATGTTATAGCATAATGTTTGACTGGGTTGCTGGGTTTTCACAGTCTGATGGAGGTGGTTTGAAAGCCCTTCAGAATAGAGGTGATGTGTTGTGTATGCTGTTGGTTTTGATTGGCAGAGTGATGACAGGTGTGGTGTTGTTTGGCTCTATGTGTGGAGAGAAGGGCTCTCTGTCCCTGATGGAACACTGACGGGTAGAACACTCACCTTCCATTGCTCATCAGACCCCCGTCAACACGCTGGAACGTCACTGGGGTCAGAGTGGAGGAGAGGAGAGAGGGAGCGCCACGACATAAAAGGAGAAAAAAGACAAAGCAATATGTTTGACTTTTCATATAATTTCAATGACATTGATGACCACATCAGGGCTGCATTGCCAACGCTAATACCGGTTGATCAGAGAGAGTTCTGATGGTTTTAGCCCCCAACCATTATCACAAATTATTCTTGTGAACGACCGCACCACTGCACCCAATGTGTCCTTCCAGTGTCTTCTGTAGCTGGCTGGATATTGATGGCTTCCCTAAGGGATGCAGAGGCCCCACAGTGTCCATTCTTATCATGGAAATTATAACAAGGATGCTGTGAATAAGGTAGCAGATTGCATTGCTTTGCATAAAGTGACACGTAATGTGTTTTTCTCAAAGACAAGATGCTTGATGAGAACAGAAACTCATTTCATCTCCCATTTTTTGGTTTGAATCATTATCAGATTTGTGATTAAATCTCGGCCAAAATAAAAATGATTAGAAAAGGCAGAGGGCTCATTAATCAGGTAGAATTAGATGTGTGGGGGCTGGAAGGAAGTGAGTTACAGATGTCTCTAGCAGCAGGGTACACTGACTAGCATGACTCTCAGAAGCCATCTACAGATAATAAATAAGAGTCTTTGTCAGCAGCTAGTAAAACTGTTGCAGCTCAGCGTAAGAACGTTTCATCTCTGCTCAACACAGATGATGACAATAAGACATCAGAAGACTGAGCGTGCAAAACGTCAATGGATCACAGGAAATTGAAAAAAAGAGAGAAAGAACCATAGAGTTTTGTAAATCACCCTGTGCGGATGACAGTGGAAATCACCCCGTGCGGTTGACAGAGGGGGAGAAGGAAAAAACAGAAACCTACTTGAGTTGAGAAGGAGCTGATAGTAATGTGGCTTATTTAATAATTTCCTGTGATCCATTGACGTTTTGCACGCTCAGTCTTCTGATGTCTTATTGTCATCATCTGTGTTGAGCAGAGATGAAACGTTCTTACGCTGAGCTGCAACAGTTTTACTAGCTGCTGACAAAGACCCAAATGTTGTTCCCTAGATGGAGATTAAAGGGAGGAGGGCTGAACATTCCTTCACTCCTCTCCTCCACTCAGGTTTATTTTCCAACAAGCCAAGGCACGGGCCAAATAAAGTATTCAGAGAATACAGGAAGAAAGGAGGAGAGGAGATCAAAAATAAAAAAAATGTGATAGTGTGACACAGAGACTGCTGCTGGTAGGACAATCTCTTCACTTTGTCATCAACCAACCAAAACACTTTTACCACAATCATTCTGGAACTGTACACTGGCATGTTGCAGTATACAGTATAAGTGAAAAACCAACCCCAACACAGTAATGACCTAAAACAAGAAAACTCCCTCAAAACCTTACTGTTATTTTGCTTCAATCATACCACACTAGCTTATTTACATATTTTGACAGTGGATCTCCAAAAGAAAATGGTTGACATTCCTTATTCAACATGAATCTATTCTCTTTATTGCACTAGCAAGAAACACATCTCTCTCTCCCTATCTCCTCTCTCACTCTCCTACAGTATCTCTCTCTCCTATCTCTCCTACAGTATCTCTCTCTCTCCTATCGCTCCTACAGTATCTCTCTCTCTCCTATCTCTCCTACAGTATCTCTCTCTCTCCGACAGTATCTCTCTCTCTCCTATCTCTCCTACAGTATCTCTCTCCTACAGTATCTCTCTCTCCTATCTCTCATCTCTCACTATCCTACAGTATCTCTCTCTCTCCTATCTCTCCTAACTCTCCTACAGTATATCTCTCTCCTATCTCTCCTACAGTATCTCTCTCTGCCTCATATCTCTCCTACAGTTTCTCTCTCTCTCCTATCTCTCCTAACTCTCCTACAGTATATCTCTCTCCTATCTCTCCTACAGTATCTCTCTCTGCCTCATATCTCTCCTACAGTATCTCTCTCTGCCTCCTATCTCTCCTACAGTATCTCTCTCTGCCTCATATCTCTCCTACGGTATCTCGCTCTCTCCTATAGTATCTCTCTCTCTCCTATCTCTCTTACAGAATCTCTCTATCTCTCCTACAGTATCTCTCTCTCCTCTCTCTCCTATCTCTCCTACTGTATCTCTCTCCTATCTCTCCTACAGTATCTCTCTCTGCCTCATATCTATCCTACAGTATCTCTCTCTCTCCTATAGTATCTCTCTCTGTCCTAACTCTCCTACAGAATCTCTCTCTCTCTCTCTCTCTCTCTCTCTCTCTCTCTCCTACAGTATCTCTCTCTCTCCTATCTGTCTCTCCTATCTCCTATCTCTCCTACAGTATCTCTCTCCTATCTCTCCTACAGTATCTCCTACAGTATCTCTCTCTCTCCCTCTCCTATCTCTCCTACAGTATCCGGGGTGGCAGGGTAGCCTAGTGGTTAGAGCGTTGGACTAGTAACCGGAAGGTTGCAAGTTCAAATCCCCAAGCTGACAAGGTACAAATCTGTCGTTCTGCCCCTGAACAGGCAGTTAACCCACCGTCATTGAAAATAAGAATTTGTTCTTAACTGACATGCCTAGTTAAATAAAGGAAAAATAAAAAAAATCTCTCTCCCTCGCTCTATTTCCTAGGAGGGAGAAGAGAATAGGGAGGCTGATACTGTGCTCTGCAGTGGGGAGGCCTCTGATGTCCCTATCTTTGCTCAGACACATGTATTCTCTGCTGTGGAGGACTTTAATGTTAGCCAGCCTGACGTGGCTGTGCACTGCTCCTTCCTCCAGATAAGGACTTTCTCCAATATGAATAGGGATGAATCCTCTTTAATAAGCATTAAGGGGTGAGGACATAATCAACGTATAAAATCCCGTCAAATCTTCTTCCCTGCTGGTTGCGTGCCTCGAAAACCCGTTACCTCTCCTGTATGACAGATTTACTGTAGGAGTCAGGGACACTGTGTGTGGGCATCACCTCATCTCCTAGCTAACATCCTAAATGACACACTCATACACTCAGTGACATTAAAAAATACAACCACCAAAATATTCATATCTAAACCAGTCCTCCTCGTCACCTTCAGTCCTTGACTCATTGTTCTCTCCCGGTGGACACCACCCTGATCCTCTAGCCTGAGTGCAGTGTGCTTACAATCTAATACACACACTCTTCAGTTTCACTAGTACATTTGAGTGGAACACTTATCTTCCAGCGGCCAGAGTCCCAGGTGAGAATAGGGAGTGGTTGATTGTCTACAGGGGGATCGGGCAGAGGAGCAGGGGGTGTATCACAGAGAGAATGTGTTGCCTGGAGTGGCGAAGCTACAGCCAGGACCCCCAGCCAGCCTCCCTGCACTGGCCTTATCTCCGTCACACTGCTGGTACAGGACCAGTAGAGAAGAACCCCAGTCTGAGGAACTCATTTCATATGTAATGGACTCTGTTCTCCTCAATTCATCTATATCTCTCCAGGAGAGTACAGTGAGCAGACAGAGGCTTTTCTCTCCTGTATTTACAGTTTCTTTCATCGAGAGACCGAGGCTGATTGCCTGCTTGCTCAGCATTGGTGCCAGTCAGTTCCACTTTGGGAGAGCATGTCCTGATAATCCTTTACAGTATAGGGGGCTAACATTGTTACAGTTATCAATTTAACTGCAATGAACCAATTTGTCCATGGTGTATAAAGTAGCAGAGCCACTTAATGCTATGACGAGAGATAAAGAAGCCTACTAGAGTAGCCAATGAGGATATTTTAAAAGGGCAACATAATCACATATATAATCCCCAATCAACACCAACACCTGTAGAAAGAAAAGGACCCCTTCAAGCCCAATGCATACCTCACAGGAACATCAAAGAGGAGAGTGAAGAGTCTTTAAGGAGGAATACCCACTACTATCAAAGAGGAGAGTGAAGAGTCTTTAAGGAGGAATACCCACTACTATCAATGAGGAGAGTGAGGAGTCTTTAAGGAGGAATACCCACTACTATCAAAGAGGAGAGTGAAGAGTCTTTAAGGAGGAATACCCACTACTATCAAAGAGGAGAGTGAAAGGTCTTTAAGGAGGAATACCCACTACTATCAAAGAGGAGAGTGAAGAGTCTTTAAGGAGGAATGCCCACTACCATCAAAGAGGAGAGTGAAGAGTCTTTAAGGAGGAATACCCACTACTATCAAAGAGGAGAGTGAAGAGACTTTGGGAGGAATACCCACTACTATCAACGAGGGGAGTACAGAGTCTTTAAGGAGGAATACCCACTACCATCAAAGAGGAGAGTGAAGAGTCTTTGGGAGGAATACCCACTACTATCACAGAGGAGAGTGAAGAGTCTTTGGATGAAATACCCACTACTATCACAGAGGAGAGTGAAGAGTCTTTGGGAGGAATACCCACCACCATCAAAGAGGAAAGTGAAGAGTCTTTGGGAGGAATACCCACTACTATCAACGAGGGGAGTACAGAGTCTTTGGGAGGAATACCCACTACCATCAAAGAGGAGAGTGAAGAGTCTTTGGGAGGAATACCCACTACTATCACAGAGGAGAGTGAAGAGTCTTTGGGAGAAATACCCACTACTATCACAGAGGAGAGTGAAGAGTCTTTAAGGAGGAATACCCACCACCATCAAAGAGGAAAGTGAAGAGTCTTTGGGAGGAATACCCATTACTATCAACGAGGGGAGTACAGAGTCTTTGGGAGGAATACCCACTTACCATCAAAGAAGAGAGTGAAGAGTCTTTAAGGAGGAATACCCACTACCATCAAAGAGGAGAGTGAAGAGTCTTTGGGAGGAATACCCACTACTATCAACGAGGGGAGTACAGAGTCTATAAGGAGGAATACCCACTACTATCAAAGAGGAGAGTGAAGAGTCTTTAAGGAGGAATACCCACTACTATCAAAGAGGGGAGTGAAGAGTCTTTAAGGAGGAATACCCACTACTATCAAAGAGGACAGTGAAGAGTCTTTAAGGAGGAATACCCACTACTATCAATGAGGAGAGTGAGGAGTCTTTAAGGAGGAATACCCACTACTATCAAAGAGGAGAGTGAAGAGTCTTTAAGGAGGAATACCCACTACCATCAAAGAGGAGAGTGAAGAGTCTTTAAGGAGGAATACCCACTACTATAAAAGAGGAGAGTGAAAGGTCTTTAAGGAGGAATACCCACTACTATCAAAGAGGAGAGTGAAGAGTCTTTAAGGAGGAATGCCCACTACCATCAAAGAGGAGAGTGAAGAGTCTTTAAGGAGGAATACCCACTACTATCAAAGAGGAGAGTGAAGAGTCTTTAAGGAGGAATACCCACTACTATCAAAGAGGAGAGTGAGGAGTCTTTAAGGAGGAATACCCACTACCATCAAAGAGGAGAGTGAAGAGTCTTTAAGGAGGAATACCCACTACCATCAAAGAGGAGAGTGAAGAGTCTTTAAGGAGGAATACCCACTACTATCAAAGAGGAGAGTGAAGAGTCTTTAAGGAGGAATACCCACTACCATCAAAGAGGAGAGTGAAGAGTCTTTAAGGAGGAATACCCACTACCATCAAAGAGGAGAGTGAAGAGTCTTTGGGAGGAATACCCACTACTATCAACGAGGGGAGTACAGAGTCTTTAAGGAGGAATACCCACTACCATCAAAGAGGAGAGTGAAGAGTCTTTAAGGAGGAATACCCACTACCATCAAAGAGGAGAGTGAAGAGTCTTTGGGAGGAATACCCACTACTATCACAGAGGAGAGTGAAGAGTCTTTGGATGAAATACCCACTACTATCACAGAGGAGAGTGAAGAGTCTTTGGGAGGAATACCCACCACCATCAAAGAGGAAAGTGAAGAGTCTTTGGGAGGAATACCCACTACTATCAACGAGGGGAGTACAGAGTCTTTGGGAGGAATACCCACTACCATCAAAGAGGAGAGTGAAGAGTCTTTAAGGAGGAATACCCACTACCATCAAAGAGGAGAGTGAAGAGTCTTTGGGAGGAATACCCACTACTATCAACGAGGGGAGTACAGAGTCTTTAAGGAGGAATACCCACTACCATCAAAGAGGAGAGTGAAGAGTCTTTAAGGAGGAATACCCACTACCATCAAAGAGGAGAGTGAAGAGTCTTTGGGAGGAATACCCACTACTATCACAGAGGAGAGTGAAGAGTCTTTGGGAGAAATACCCACTACTATCACAGAGGAGAGTGAAGAGTCTTTGGGAGGAATACCCACTACCATCAAAGAGGAAAGTGAAGAGTCTTTAAGGAGGAATACCCACTACTATCACAGAGGAGAGTGAAGAGTCTTTGGGAGGAATACCCACTTACCATCAAAGAGGAAAGTGAAGAGTCTTTGGGAGGAATACCCACTACTATCAACGAGGGGAGTACAGAGTTTTTGGGAGGAATACCCACTACCATCAAAGAGGAGAGTGAAGAGTCTTTGGGAGGAATACCCACTACCATCAACGAGGGGAGTACAGAGTCTTTGGGAGGAATACCCACTACTATCAAAGAGGAGAGTCCCAACAGGAATACCAGACAGAGAGAGGAACACCACAGCCAGAGGATGGAGGTTCAGTGAAACACCGATGGTCACAACAGCCAAACACAGAACACAGTACGGTATGACATCCAGGCTGATGACTGAGCAGGGATGGGACAGCTGTTTGCAGTGCACAGGCCCCCTGCCCTATTACAAATCCAGAGCGTTTTCATGATGAATTTAAGCTATTTCAGGCCATCTCTTCCAGCAGGAAGAAAAGGTGTGAAATATGGGTTTGGATTTATATTGGGCAAGACCTGGAATTTGTCAAACATATATAATGTAGGCAGGAGAGGAGAGGAGAGGAGGGACCTGTGGTAGGAGGTGGGGAGGGGAGGGACCTGTGGCAGGAGGTCCGGGGTGGACAGACAAATGAACAGTACCTGCAGGGGTGAAGGTGAAGGACTGAACTGTAAAACAAGAAGACAGAGAAGTCGTGTGTTAAAAGCCTACAGAGGTGCTGTAAGCGTTGCTATGGGGGCCTCTGCACACTGGGGCTGGGGGCCAGGGAGGCGAAACGGGGGCATAGGAGAGGAGCCAACTCCATGACCCAGTGTGCATGGCGGCAGCAAGGAAAGCAGCTCAGAGGCCACAGAGATGTAGAAACAACAGGAACAAATCAAAGAAAACACAACATACACAAACAGAGATGAAACAGAAATGAAGGACAGGTTACAGTCATTTGACTGATTGTAGCAAGATCAAAAGTCAGTTTGCGCTAAGACACTGAATAAATGTCAAAAAAGAGAAAAGCCAAACTATTGAGAGAGATAACAATTTACTTGTACAAAGACATTGTTGAATAACATTACATGCATTACTAAAATTATGTCTATCTCCAACTCTCTAATGAAATAGCCTGGCAGTGGAAGACTGTCCATGGTGGATGGCTGTATTGACTATCTACTCCACTATAATTAAATAGTCTGTCAGTGGAAGACTGTCCATGGTGGTTGGCTGTATTGACTGAGGCCGAGCACCCACACTCTGAAATGTCAGGGTCGGTGTAGGAGGATGGATGGACTGGCTCCAGCTCCAGCATGGCTCAGTCCTGAGTGACTGGCCAGACCAGCAGAGAATCAGTTGTACCAGCAACCCAACCCACGCAACCCCTGCCACCCTAGGATAGCATCGACACCGTGGGAGGGCGTGTCAAACATTACAACCATCACAACATGATTCACACCAACACTCTGCTTTGACAGTAGAGATAAAGAAATATCCCTTCACAATAGAGTTAATAAAGTCATTAAAACACAATTTAGTGATGCTTTTGAGGAAGTTTGTTGAGTGCTCTGTATTGATGGCAGGGAGCAAACTCACAGAGGTAGAGTGTATGCACCTACAGTACGGTTTGTATGTTGTGTGCAGAATTAGCGTCTGTGTGTACTCTCCAGCCTGCTGGTCTAACCTGCGTAGTTGCTGTGTGTACTCTCCTGCCTGCTGGTCTAACCTGCGTAGTTGCTGTGTGTACTCTCCTGCCTGCTGGTCTAACCTGCGTAGTTGCTGTGTGTACTCTCCTGCCTGCTGGTCTAACCTGCGTAGTTGCTGTGTGTACTCTCCTGCCTGCTGGTCTAACCTGCGTAGTTGCTGTGTGTACTCTCCTGCCTGCTGGTCTAACCTGCGTAGTTGCTGTGTGTACTCTCCTGCCTGCTGGTCTAACCTGCGTAGTTGCTGTGTGTACTCTCCTGCCTGCTGGTCTAACCTGCGTAGTTGCTGTGTGTACTCTCCTGCCTGCTGGTCTAACCTGTGTAGTTGCTGTGTGTACTCTCCAGCCTGCTGGTCTAACCTGCGTAGTTGCTGTGTGTACTCTCCAGCCTGCTGGTCTAACCTGCGTAGTTGCTGAGCCCCTTCCTCTTCTTCCTCCTCCAGTACAGCCAGATACTGAAGCCCATGAGGATAACCCAGCAGGCCCCTCCGATCCCCGCTATGAACGCTGGCTGTTTCACCACGTCTGTGATCTGCTCCGTGATGCTGTTGTTCCTGTTCCCACTTATGATCACGTCACGGAAGTCCTTACCTGGGGTGGGAGGGACAGGGGGGACAGGAGGGCAGGGGGACACAAGGGACAGGAGGGACGGGGGGACAGTGTGAGGGTGTGTATGCCAGGTTGTTTGTTGAAGCGGTGAAAAAGGATTCAGCATTATAATAAACCATTTTGTTATTACAATTGCTAGCCGGCTGGGGACAATAGCAGTACCATAATAGTCCCCACATATTTACTAAGAGCTCAATTCTTCCTCAAGATATGCCTTCAACCTCCATGGGAGATGTACAGGAAAATGTCAATTTCATGCACAGACCTGTAGTTAGGATTGAGTTCCAGGTGTAGATATGGTAAGATACAGAGGCAACACCAGCCTCTCGTCAATAGCAGCTAACATATTGACTGAGAGAGTAGAACATGGCTGCGGTGGGTGTGCTGTGAAACCTAACGTGCAGACAGAGAGAGAGGGGAGGGAGGCTAAATCCTACAAGCTGACGACAGCCCCTCAGTTGATCCTGCTGTTTGCTTAGCTCAGACTCTAATTCACTTCAATAAAATAGACCATGTGAGATGAGTGGCACACCCTGCTCCGTATCGATCTACCAATCGAAGCTCACTCTGACTTGTCTGCCTGACACTATAAGAGTTGGTTCTCAGAAGAGCACACATGACAATATATCTGCAATCTTTGGCTTGGAGAACTGTGAGAGGGATTATAGGAGTGACATTGGGGAAAAAACACTATGCTACAGGCCAAGCCATTGGTTATTGGTCCGATCAGTCCCTGGTCCATATAAATTACACAGACCTACACCACAGCCTGGCTACACATCAAAATAACAGACCTACACCACAGCCTGGCTACACATCAAAATAACAGACCTACACCACAGCCTGGCTACACATCAAAATAACAGACCTACACCACAGCCTGGCTACACATAAAAAAAAACAGACCTACACCACAGCCTGGCTACACATCAAAATAACAGACCTACACCACAGCCTGGCTACACATCAAAATAACAGACCTACACCACAGCCTGGCTACACATCAAAATAACAGACCTACACCACCGCCTGGCTACACATCAAAATAACAGACCTACACCACAGCCTGGCTACACATCAAAATAACAGACCTACACCACAGCCTGGCTACACATCAAAAAGCAGACCTACACCACAGCCTGGCTACACATCAAAATAACAGACCTACACCACAGCCTGGCTACACATCAAAATAACAGACCTACACCACAGCCTGGCTACACATCAAAATAACAGACGTATGATTTAAATACAATCAGTATGACTGATCACTCATGTCACATGCTCTCTAATTGTAAATACTTTTGCCCCAATCAGTGGTAATATTGATCATTTAAATAGGCATTCTTTATTCCCTGCCTGGTGGCCATATTAATTGGAGTGATGTTTTTTCCAATAAAAAAATACTATGTCCTTCAAAAACTAAATGGACTTTTCTGTAATTATGGATGAGACACTTCTACATTCCTCAATCATTTATGTGATAATGCCCTCGAGGCCGGTGTTTTGTTCTGTATCTACAGTATGGATGTGACCCAGTCGTTAAGTCTTTTTGTTCTGTATCTACAGTATGGACGTGACCCAGTCTTTTTGTTCTGTATCTACAGTATGGACGTGACCCAGTCTTTTTGTTCTGTATCTACAGTATGGATGTGACCCAGTCGTTAAGTCTTTTTGTTCTGTTTCTACAGTATGGACGTGACCCAGTCGTTAAGTCTTTTTGTTCTGTTTCTACAGTATGGACGTGACCCAGTCGTTAAGTCTTTTTGTTCTGTTTCTACAGTATGGACGTGACCCAGTCGTTAAGTCTTTTTGTTCTGTTTCTACAGTATGGACGTGACCCAGTCGTTAAGTCTTTTTGTTCTGTTTCTACAGTATGGACGTGACCCAGTCGTTAAGTCTTTTTGTTCTGTTTCTACAGTATGTACGTGACCCAGTCGTTAAGTCTTTTTGTTCTGTTTCTACAGTATGGACGTGACCCAGTCGTTAAGTATTTTGCAACAAGTTATATTTTGGCAACTAGATGGCAGCAGTGTATAAGCAAAGTTTTCCACGGATCCAATGAACCATTGCATTACTGTTCAAAATGTTGAATCAAGTCTGCCAAAATGTGCCAAATTGGTTTATTGATACATTTTCAAGTACATAACTGTGCACTCTCCTCAAACAATAGCATGTAATTCTTTCACTGTAATAGCATCTTTAAATTGGACAGCGCAGTTAGATTAACAAGAATTGAAGCTTTCTGCCCATATAAGACATGTCTATGTCCTGGGAAATGTTCTTGTTCCTTTCAACGTCACGCTGATGACATAAGCACACATTAGCTCAAACGTCCCACGGGGGGTCACCGATCCGGTAGAAGATTCAAATCTTCGCTTTTGAAAACTAAATGTTAGTCTAAAAGAAATGTGAGATAATGTCTAGATTATTTTTTATAGAGATCAAGTTCATAAATTGCCTGGCTTGGCTGATGAGACAGTGGATTGCGCAGTCAGATGGAACAGAGTAAATAAGCATTTTACCGTCTTACATTTAGCCGGTGGTAACTTGTGGAATAGACACCGTCTGGAATGCAGTTTTAACGAATCAGCATTTAGGATTAGATCCACCCGTTGTAAAATCTACCATAACGCCCCCTTTCTTGTGTTTCCCATTCCACTCCCCCTGGGTCTCTTACCAATGACAATAGGTTGAGGTTCACTCTTGACCCCCACCCCTGCACTGGTGCTGGCAGCCACCTCCACCCGATACAGCACCCCCACTTGAAGTCCCCCCACAACCACCGACCGGATGGCTGCATCCACTGTCTTATTCACGTGGAATCGTGTCTCATTCCCTAGGCACCAGATCTGAATAGAGGAAGAGAGACAGAGGAAGAGAGAGCATAACATCCTGTCACAGTGGTGTCAGGTAGAGTATTATATTGATTCTGATGGCCTCTCAGTAAGCCAGAGTCATCAGGTTACATCCAGTCTATCTTCTCACAGTAACCTGCCTTGTACTCCTGGATGATTCCGTTCTGGTGTTCTGGAGGAGGGGGGTCCCAGGAGATGCTGATGGAGGTGCTGTTCTGGTTGCCCACCGTCAGGACTGTAACCTGCAGGGGAGGGGCACTGGGAGCTGGGGTTCAGGGGAGGCAGATGGGGGGCGGAGAAAACAATAGACGGTCAGGAAAGTTACACACACAACCTCACAAACACGCACACACACATGCACACACACATCATCTTTATTGTGAGGAGTGTGTGTAGTTGTTAGCAGGTGGAAGACACAGGTGCTGTGGGGAGAGCAGCAGCTCATTAGAAGGGGATTTACATGGAGAACAGGGAGGTTTGACACGGCTCTCCTTAACATTTCACTATGATTAAATATCCCAGGCCTGCCTGCTCCTGCTTCAACACAGAGGGATTTACACACAGAATACTGCTATTGATTTTCAGAGTAACACCCAGGCAGTCAGTCAAGCACCCTCAGTCAAGCTAAGACTCCTCCATTGACTCAGCCAGGGTGACATGTGGGTCAACAGGCTTATAGGAGGAGCCTTACAGCAGTGCAGCCATACATGAGGAAAATTTGAAGAAATGTATTTTGAGAAGAATTGAAACATGGGGCTAGGTAAACATATTGACTGGTTTCATCGCTCAGCCAGGTGGAACTAAAGCCAGTGGGGTAGAGAGCAGGGGGAGGCTCTAAAGTGAGGCACAGCTCTATAGATGAGGTGTGTACATGGCCTGAGACACCAGCTCCTGAGAGACAGAGTCCACAGCAGACACCAGCTCCTGAGAGACAGAGCCCACAGCAGACACCAGCTCCTGAGAGACAGAGTCCACAGCAGACACCAGCTCCTGAGAGACAGAGACCAGAGCACACAGCAGACACCAGCCCGTGAGAGACAGAGACCAGAGCCCACAGCAGACACCAGCCCATGAGAGACAGAGCCCACAGCAGACACCAGCCCATGGGAGACAGAGACCAGAGCCCACAGCAGACACCAGCCCGTGAGAGACAGAGACCAGAGCCCACAGCAGACACCAGCCCCTGAGAGACAGAGAACAGAGCCCACAGCAGACACCAGCCCCTGAGAGACAGAGCCCACAACAGACACCAGCTCCTGAGAGACAGAGACCAGAGCACACAGCAGACACCAGCCCGTGAGAGACAGAGACCAGAGCCCACAGCAGACACCAGCCCGTGAGAGACAGAGACCAGAGCCCACAGCAGACACCAGCCCCTGAGAGACAGAGAACAGAGCCCACAGCAGACACCAGCCCCTGAGAGACAGAGCCCACAACAGACACCAGCTCCTGAGAGACAGAGACCAGAGCACACAGCAGACACCAGCCCGTGAGAGACAGAGACCAGAGCCCACAGCAGACACCAGCTCCTGAGAGACAGAGACCAGAGCACACAGCAGACACCAGCCCGTGAGAGACAGAGACCAGAGCCCACAGCAGACACCAGCCCATGAGAGACAGAGACCAGAGCCCACAGCAGACACCAGCCCCTGAGAGACAGAGCCCACAGCAGACACCAGCTCCTGAGAGACAGAGCCCACAGCAGACACCAGCTCCTGAGAGACAGAGCCCACAGCAGACACCAGCTCCTGAGAGACAGAGCCCACAGCAGACACCAGCCTCGGGTTTCAGTACTCACATCACTGTCATTTCATAGAAATTCTCCTCCGGCTGACGACCGAGTGCCGGCCAAATGAATACATAACAATGAAGCAAACTGAAAATAACATTAAAAAAAGAAACAAATTCTCCTTTCTGTCTCGACTGGCAGGGCAGCCACACCACAGCAGAATGCTGACAGGTCATATACTCTGTGCCTCTCTCTCACCTCCCCCAGCTAGCCCCCACTCTAAAACAGCATTTACTCTGTGACTCTCTCTCACCTCCCCCAGCTAGCCCCCACTCTAAAACAGCATTTACTCTGTGCCTCTCTCTCATCTCCCCCAGCTAGCCCCCACTCTAAAACAGCATGTGTCAAGCTACCGACCTACTGCAGTCATACTGCTACACTGAACACCAAAACATCAAGTGAGGACCAGGCATGGAGGAAGAAGACAAATGGCTCCAATACTGGACACCATGTTAGAAATCCACCACCAGCCCATCTCCCATCATGCTTAGAGGCCTCCGCCGCCCTCCGCAGCTGTGTTAGATTACACAGAGGTGACAGAACGCAACATCGCAGAGCAGCAGCCATCAGGGACAATGTCGTTCAAAGTTAATGTTATGAATGATTTAGCAGCTTATTATTATGCATATTTGCGCTAAACAATCCACATTTTTCATTAGGAGCAGTGCTGGCTGCTGTAATAGAGCCATTAGCCCATTGATGTATGGCTGGCAGGAATGTGACCTGCTGTCTCCACACGTACGTTACATGCACACACACACACACACACACACTCACTCTCACACACACACACACACACACACACACACACACACACACACACACACACACACACACACACACACACACACACACACACACACACACACACACACACACACACACACACACACACACACACACACACACACACACACAAACACATCCTTCCCATTCTAAGCAGTAGAGTGATAATCTAAGCCTCAGAGCCATTTAGATAAGCAGCAACTCATTTTCTATGCTGGGAACAGGCAGGCAGCAGGAGGTAGATACTGTTGGCCTCCTGCCCCCACTGACTACTGGTTCAACTCTCCCCCAGAACCAGGCAAGCTGGCTGGGTTGTTTAACATACTAGATGGCCTCTCTGGTCCCTTCTGAGGCAATCTGTCAGTGGACTTCATATCACTGGAATGTGTTCAAGAGTGTGTTCTATTCATAGAATGTGTTCTATTTATCATCCCCTTGGCTTGACTGTCTGCCTCCACTCTCCCCTCTCCAGATGGACCAGAGAGAAGAAGAAATGGAACATAAAGGTTGACTCTCCCCTCTCCAGATGGACCAGAGAGAAGAAGAAATGGAACATAAAGGTTGACTCTCCCCTCTCCAGATGGACCAGAGAGAAGAAGAAATGGAACATAAAGGTTGACTCTCCCCTCTCCAGATGGACCAGAGAGAAGAAGAAATGGAACATAAAGGTTGACTCTCCCCTCTCCAGATGGACCAGAGAGAAGAAGAAATGGAACATAAAGGTTGACTCTCCCCTCTCCAGATGGACCAGAGAGAAGTAGAAATGGAACATAAAGGTTGACTCTCCCCTCTCCAGATGGACCAGAGAGAAGAAGAAATGGAACATAAAGGTTGACTCTCCCCTCTGCAGATGGACCAGAGAGAAGTAGAAATGGAACATAAAGGTTGACTCTCCCCTCTCCAGATGGACCAGAGAGAAGAAGAAAGATAAAAGGGATGAAGAAAAGGAGTAGCAAAGTGAAAGACATACAGTAAGGTAAAGTCATGGAGTGGTGAGTCGTATCCCATCATCCTCCTGGTGGAGATGCTCTGGGGATGGGATACTCTAATAATGTTAGCTAATAATCACTCTCCAAACCCATGGCCTCACAGTGTCTGTCCCATGGCCTCATAGTGTCTGTCCCATGGCCTCTTAGTGTCTGTCCCATGGCCTCACAGTGTCTGTCCCATGGCCTCACAGTGTCTGTCCCATGGCCTCACAGTGTCTGTCCCATGGCCTCATAGTGTCTGTCCCATGGCCTCTTAGTGTCTGTCCCATGGCCTCACAGTGTCTGTCCCATGGCCTCACAGTGTCTGTCCCATGGCCTCACAGTGTCTGTCCCATGGCCTCACAGTGTCTGTCCCATGGCCTCATAGTGTCTGTCCCATGGCCTCTTAGTGTCTGTCCCATGGCCTCACAGTGTCTGTCCCATGGCCTCACAGTGTCTGTCCCATGGCCTCACAGTGTCTGTCCCATGGCCTCACAGTGTCTGTCCCATGGCCTCACAGTGTCTGTCCCATGGCCTCACAGTGTCTGTCCCATGGCCTCTTAGTGTCTGTCCCATGGCCTCACAGTGTCTGTCCCATGGCCTCACAGTGTCTGTCCCATGGCCTCATAGTGTCTGTCCCATGGCCTCACAGTGTCTGTCCCATGGCCTCACAGTGTCTGTCCCATGGCCTCACAGTGTCTGTCCCATGGCCTCTTAGTGTCTGTCCCATGGCCTCACAGTGTCTGTCCCATGGCCTCACAGTGTCTGTCCCATGGCCTCACAGTGTCTGTCCCATGGCCTCACAGTGTCTGTCCCATGGCCTCTTAGTGTCTGTCCCATGGCCTCACAGTGTCTGTCCCATGGCCTCACAGTGTCTGTCCCATGGCCTCACAGTGTCTGTCCCATGGCCTCATAGTGTCTGTCCCATGGCCTCACAGTGTCTGTCCCATGGCCTCACAGTGTCTGTCCCATGGCCTCAAAGTGTCTGTTCCATGGCCTCACAGTGTCTGTCCCATGGCCTCTTAGTGTCTGTCCCATGGCCTCACAGTGTGTGTGTGTGTGTGTGTGTGTGTGTGTGTGTGTGTGTGTGTGTGTGTGTGTGTGTGTGTGTGTGTGTGTGTGTGTGTGTGTGTGTGTGTGTGTGTGTGTGTGTGTGTGTGTGGCTGTGTGTGTGTGGGTGCGTGTATCAGTGTGAAACATGTCTCTCTCTGGCCCTGTCATGTCCTGTCAGAGTCAGGCTGCGGGCGACAGCTCCGCCTCCCAGCAGGAAGTGAGCGAGCGCTGGGTCCAATCATATCTCAGCTCATGGTTGCAGGGTGATGGATGAGAAGTGGGCTAACAGAAACACCACCAATCATAAACAATCAAGCAGAAAGTGGCAGGCAGGAACACAGACACACACTATCCCCACAATGTCACAGCAGGAGGTAGTTATTGTGAGCGACATTTAAGATATCATAACAATTGTGCGCCCTACGGGAAACATGTCAAACAGTCATCTCAAATCTGTGTGGATAGAAACCACTTGGATGGAGGAAAATGTTCATGAAATAACATGGTGATTTCTTTACCTTCCTCTGTGGTGCGAGCCGACCTGGACTCACTGTCCATGCCCTGGAACTCATTGAAGTAGGGCCGGACCTTGATCTCATAGACAATGCCTTTCTTGAGGTTGGAGAGGACCACACTGCGCTCAGAGGGGACCTTCACATCCTGGGTCTGCCAGGGTCCTGGGGAAAACATGCCAGATGTCTGCCTGTACAGAACTCTGTATCCCTGGATGAACTGAGACTGACGGTCCACCTGGGACAAAGACATGGGGAGAAGAGGGGTTAGCTTCACTCCCCTGTACAGGGTTCCTAGGAAATAAAACACATCTTCTCTTCAAATAGGACAGAGTTACGAGGAAATAGATAAGGATCATGGCCATAGGTGTGCAGCACAGTACTCAGACACCAGAGTACATGAAACAATGTTGTTCAACAGATGCACGGTTTGGCCGGGGCAGGCCATCATTGTAAATAAGAATTTGTCCTTAAAACCTCTTAAGGATCGGACCCTTTTTTTCTCAAATTTTCGCATAAAATAACATATCCAAATCTAAAGGCCATACTGTAGTTTTCCAGCCCAGGCACAATTTCGATTTTGACCACTAGATGGCAGCAGTGTATGTGCAACGTTTTAGACTGATCCAATGAACCATTGCATTTCTGTTCAAGATTTTGTATCAATACTGCCCAAATGTTCCTAATTGGTTTATTAATTGCTTTTAAAGTTCATAACTGTGCACTCTCCTCAAACAATAGCATGGTATTATTTCACTGTAATAGCTACTGTAAATTGGACAGTGCAGTTAGATTAAGAAGCTTTCTGACCATATCAGATATGTCTGTGTCCTGGGAAATGTTCTTGTTACTTACAACCTCATACTAATCACATTAGCCTACGTTAGCTCAAACGCCCCGAGGGGGACCCACCAATCCTGAGGTTAACTGACTTATAATAATAAAATGAAAAAATGATCCTCCCTCAGACTACACAGACCAACAAAGAATTAGAGAACAAACCACATTTTGATAAACTCCCATATCTACTTGGTGAAATACCACAGCGTGTCATCACAGCAGCAAGATTTGTGACCTGTTGCCACAAGAAAAGGCCAAATAGTAACAACAAATTCAATCCATTTTTATGTTTACTTATTTTCCCTTTTGTACTTTAACTATTTTCACATAATATGACATTTGAAATGTCTGTATTCTTTTGGACCTTTTGTGAGTGTAATGTTTACTGTTAATATTTTTTGTTGTTTATTTCACTTTTGTTTATTATCTATTTCACTTGCTTTAGCAATGTAAGCATACGTTTCCCAGAAACCCGGAATGGCCTCCCTCTCTCTCAGCACACTGAGCACACAGCACCAAGGCCCTCCATACAGTAGTAGAGGTAGTAGAGCGGTCTGATGTCTGCAGTACGTACAGTGGCTTTAAGGAGCACAGCTAGAAAAGCCTTACATATGCACGTCTCACTTGTATTGTAAATACCAACTAGTGAAACCTAAGGCAGGTTCCCACAAGGCCTAGGACAAACATGTGAGTGTGAAGTGATCGACTGTTGACTGTCATCCAACCTCTCCAAACTCTGGGAGAAGAATACACACCTGGGACAATGTAGACAAATCTGTCCAATTGAGGTGACAGACAGAGAGCCCAGAGGTGCGATAGTGCTCTCCCAGTCGATAAGGGTCCTTGGTTCTAAACTTGGGCCCATTTAGCCAGAGAGAGAAAAGTTGAATTTATGCAGAGGAAGGGGGGCATAACTCCCAGTAATGGCTTGTTAACAGTGGGAGAAGTGAACGGGCCTTTCAAGTGGGATATTAAGCAGCTGTTTCAGCCTGTGTAGCCAGAGTAAATCAGCACAATGGATTCTGGGCTAGCGTGGTGTGTAACTTTCATTAATGGAATGATTTGGGAGTATAAAAGCTCTTCCGAGGCCGCACTATGTTTACTGAATGGGCCCTGATTGATTAGGTGGCGGTGTTCTGTGTTGATTGTACACACACTCATAAAGAAATGCTTTAGTATTAAATTAGCCTGTTAGTCTGGGGGTAAGAACTTATTATTGGGGGGGGGGGGGGGGTCAATAAACATGTCACAGGGAAAACTGCTAATGTGGTTCATTTAGAAATGAAAGCAGCCACCCCATGTCACGCAATGACATCCCCATGAATACCAGAAATGGATCGATTTATAGTGAAGCAGAACATATCAACTGGGGCTAGTTAACGGAGGATGAAAGACCAACGAGGAAATAAAGTCATCCTTCAGGAAGAAGAGAGTGCATTTCTAAATGTCATTGTCTAATTAGGAGGTCTGACTGCAAGTTACTACTGCTGCATAACATCAGACCATTAGTTACTACTGCTGCATACCCTCAGACCATTAGTTACTACTGCTGCATACCCTCAGACCATTAGTTACTACTGCTGCATACCCTCAGACCATTAGTTACTACTGCTGCATACCCTCAGACCATTAGTTACTACTGCTGCATAACATCAGACCATTAGTTACTACTGCTGCATACCCTCAGACCATTAGTTACTACTGCTGCATACCCTCAGACCATTAGTTACTACTGCTGCATACCCTCAGACCATTAGTTACTACTGCTGCATACCCTCAGACCATTAGTTACTACTGCTGCATACCCTCAGACCATATCTTACTACTGCTGCATACCCTCAGACCATTAGTTACTACTGCTGCATAACCTCAGACCATATCTTACTACTGCTGCATACCCTCAGACCATTAGTTACTACTGCTGCATAACCTCAGACCATTAGTTACTACTGCTGCATACCATCATACCATATCTTACTACTGCTGCATACCCTCAGACCATTAGTTACTACTGCTACAAACCCTCAGACCATAAGTTACTACTGCTACATACCCTCAGACCATTAGTTACTACTGCTGCATACCCTCAGACCATTAGTTACTACTGCTGCATACCATCATACCATATCTTACTACTGCTGCATACCCTCAGACCATTAGTTACTACTACTGCATACCCTCAGACCATTAGTTACTACTGCTGCATACCCTCAGACCATTAGTTACTACTGCTGCATACCCTCAGACCATTAGTTACTACTGCTGCATACCCTCAGACCATTAGTTACTACTGCTGCATACCCTCAGACCATTAGTTACTACTGCTGCATACCCTCAGACCATTAGTTACTACTGCTGCATACCCTCAGACCATTAGTTACTACTGCTGCATACCCTCAGACCATTAGTTACTACTGCTGCATACCCTCAGACCATTAGTTACTACTGCTGCATACCCTCAGACCATTAGTTACTACTGCTGCATACCCTCAGACCATTAGTTACTACTGCTACATACCCTCAGACTGTAAGTGGTGTGATTTCTCTCAACGATTCAGCCTCAGTCCAAATCGTATTTCTAAATGAATTAAACAGTGTCCCTCTGGCACATGTCCGTCCTTATGGTGGGGTCGATACAGACAGACTGTGCAATGTGTGTGTGTGTGTGTGAGTGCTTGCGTGCGTGCGTGCGTGTGAGCATGCGTGT
>NC_034191.2:15328727-15343727 GCF_002021735.2 Oncorhynchus kisutch | reverse complement strand
GTGCCATGTGAGGGGTCCATCTCTGAGGTCACAACAGTGTGCCATGTGAGGGGTCCATCTCTGAGGTCACAACAGTGTGCCATGTGAGGGGTCCATCTCTGAGGTCACAACAGTGTGCCATGTGAGGGGTCCATCTCTGAGGTCACAACAGTGTGCCATGTGAGGGGTCCATCTCTGAGGTCACAACAGTGTGCCATGTGAGGGGTCCATCTCTGAGGTCACAACAGTGTGCCGTGTGAGGGGTCCATCTCTGAGGTCACAACAGTGTGCCATGTGAGGGGTCCATCTCTGAGGTCACAACAGTGTGTGAGTGCCTTAAAGTGCTGACACTAATTTCCTAATGAATTCCATTTTCTCCTCACCGTCCTCCATCACTTTACTCCCCTCCCCCTGTCCCCCACCTCCTCGCCAATCGCAACAAAGGTGGGCTAATTCATTTAGGTTGGGCTGCTGAAGCCCCCTTGACTGATGACATCTGGCTTGTCTCTCCATCCTCTCCGTGACTCTTTAGTTGTTTGTTGGTTTTCTTTCCTCCATGTATGAAATAAAATGTCTGTGGTCAGCAGCTTTGTAAAGTGTAATGGTTATTCCACAGGGGCCTTGGAGTGGGGAAAGGAGGATGTGAGGATTTTAAATTCAATCTACCTTAAATGTATAGCGTGTGTGTGTGTGTGTGTTTGTATGTGTGTGTGTGTGTGTGTGTGTGTGTGTGTGTGTGTGTGTGTGTGTGTATGGGGGTTGTTTAACTCTTCACCCCTCCTCTACTCTGCAGCTGGAACCTGTCCAGCCCTCTACAGCTGAGTCTTGTAAGAGCCGTCGTGTCACTAAGTGATAGTATAGAACAATTTATTCAAATCAATACTGCCCATTCATCTCTTTAAGGCAATATGATTCATCTTGTCCATCTAACTTGTACCTAACCACCGTTCTATTGAATTATACTAAGCTTGCAAATCACGTTCACGCACACACACACACGCACACGCACACACACACGCATGCACGCACACACACGCACACACACCACACACACCACACACACCACATACACCACATACACCACATACACCACATACACCACATACACTCTCTTGCACACAAACAGGACACACAGACAGAACAGTGTCTTCAGAATTAATAGAGCTATCACAAATAAGAGGAGGAGGGGTCATGTTGCAATGAACACTTTCAAGAGGGTCAGAGGGTATAGAGGGTACAGAGGGTCATAGGGTCATATATGTACATAGGGTCAGAGGGTACAGAGGGTCATAGGGTCATAGATGTACATAGGGTCAGAGTATACAGAGGATACAGATGGTACATAGGGTCAGAGGGTACAGACGGTACATAGGGTCAGAGGGTCAGAGGGTACAGAGGGTCATAGATGGACAAAGGGTACAGAGGGTCAGATGGTACAGTGGGTCATTGGGTCAGAGGGTCATAGATGTACATAGGGTCAGAGGGTACAGAGGGTGATAGGGTCAGAGGATACAGACGGTACATAGGGTCAGAGGGTCAGAGGGTACAGAGGGTCATAGATGGACAAAGGGTACAGAGGGTCAGATGGTACAGTGGGTCATTGGGTCAGAGGGTCATAGATGTACATAGGGTCAGAGGGTACAGAGGGTGATAGGGTCAGAGGATACAGAGGGTCAGAGGGTACAGATGGTGATAGGGTCAGAGGGTACAGAGGGTCAGAGGGTACAGACGGTCAGAGGGTACAGAGGGTCAGAGGGTATAGAGTGTCTGAGGGTACAGAGGGGTACAGACGGTCAGAGGGTCAGAGGGTTTAGAGTGTCTGAGGGTACAGAGGGGTACAGACAGTCAGAGGGTCAGAGGGTTTAGAGGGTCAGAGGGTACAGAGGGTACATAGGGTCAGAGGGTTTAGAGGGTTTAGAGGGTCAGAGGGCACAGAGGGTACATAGGGTCAGAGAGTACAGACGGTCAGAGAGTCAGAGGGTTTAGAGGGTCAGAGGGTACAGAGAGGTACAGATGGTCAGAGGGTACAGAGAGGTACAGACGGTCAGAGGGTACAGAGAGGTACAGACGGTCAGAGGGTCAGAGGGAAGGAACAATATCAAATCAAATGTTATTGGTCACATACACATGTTTAGCAGATGTTATTGGTCACAAACACATGTTTAGCAGATGTTATTGCGAAATGTTTGTGTTTCTAGTTCCGACAGTGCAGTAACATCTAACAAGTAATACAGTATTTAGCAATTTCACAACAAATACCTAAAACACACAAATAAGTAAAGGAATGGAATAAGAATATATAAATATATGGATGAGCAATTTCAGAGCGGCATAGACTAAGATACAGTAGATAGTATAGAATACAGTGAGATACAGCCTAATGACACACACAGAGGGGAGAGAGAGGAGTCTCAGACAGAGATCCATCAAGGGGAATGGATGGAAACAGAGGGGTAGAGAACGAGCGCTGCAGACAAGGTTACCACAACAGTATGTAGCATATTTACACCTTCATCACATAAACCCCATTACTAGTGTACGGTGTAGTTGTCTTTATGAGTGGGCTCCTGTGGTTCTCACCCTGAGGCTCCTCATCTGGAGGCTGCCCAGGTCCTGCAGGGACATGCGGGGATCCTTCCCCAGCAGACTGACCCCGTCCTTCAGCCAGCTGATAGAGGGGATGGGGTCTCCTGACGCCTGGCACTTCAGAAGGGCCACGCTGTCCACCCTCAGTGTCTGATTGGATGGTCCCCGACGGATGATGGGCGGAGGCCTGTCTGTCAGCACTGGGACAAGACGAGAGACAGAGAGAGTTGGTCAGAAGAGCCACACAAGCCATTACAATATTAAAAGGACTACAATGGAGATGAAACATTCAATATGCAGAGGTAGGATCTTCATTTGAGCCGACATTCAACAGAAGGAAAATAACCTGGCAGCAACAGACAACCCTTACATTCACACCCAGGAGTCTTTGATGGCGTACGGTGACAAGGGCCTGTTGACTCCATCAGGTTCAGTGGGGAGCACTATCAGAGGCCCCCACTGGCACCCAGAACTGAAACCACCGCCACTCCCCAGAGAGTAGCACCCCACGGAAATGATCCAAATGAGTCAGAACTGCAAAAACCACTGTGAGGAAAATAAAATGTTTTGTTCATTTCAATGCTAATGTTAAATGCTGTTTGAATGAATATATACATTTGTAATGTGTTGGAGAATGCCTGTGGGTTGTACTGTGAAATAGTGTTAATGTCAGAGGTGCTGTATCTGTGAGTTACAGTTACCGTGCCCTGGCAGTTTCTGTGTCAGCTGTGGTGAATAATGTGGAGTCCCCTGGCATCACACATTAATTAACAGGAAGGATTAATGATGTCAGACCTGCAGGGGCCAATTAGACAGTCAACATCGCTAACCTTTCAACACATTATCTGTCTGTCTGTCTGTCTGTCTGTCTGTCTGTCTGTCTGTCTGTCTGTCTGTCTGTCTGTCTGTCTGTCTGTCTGTCTGTCTGTCTGTCTGTCTGTCTGTCTGTCTGTCTGTCTGTCTGTCTGTCTGTCTCTCTCTCCCCCCTCTCTCTCTCTCTCTCTCTCTCTCTCTCTCTCTCTCTCTCTCTCTCTCTCTCTCTCTCTCTCTCTCTCTCTCTCTCTCTCTCTCTCTCCCCCCTCTCGCTCTCTCTCTCCCTCTCTCTCTCTCTCTCTCTCTCTCTCTCTCTCTCTCTCCCCTCTCTCTCTCTCTCTCTCTCTCTCCCTCTCTCTCTCTTTACAATCTTTCTCTTTCTCTCCAGCAGGGAAGTCAGTAGGATGGAAGGAAGACACATACTTGCCTTGCTATGGCAGAACCACAGCTTTAGCTGAGAGAAAAATGGATAGAAGGTGAATCTACACCATATGGGCCCTGATGAATTCATAATTGAATCTATTTCAGTGATAATACTACAACCACCACAATGGAATGCTTTTATCAGAAAATCTGGAGGTTAAATACATCAACCAGGATTACCGTGTGCCTAACCCGCAGATAGCATTAAAAACAGCACTACCTGTCTGTCTAAGGTCTCACTGTTAGATCTAACTTCCCAATGAACTCACTGAGGGAGTTAACTGCTTGTCATTGTTATCACTTGGCATGATTCTTAGACACTGAAACACACCTGTAAGGGTTCTGTTATGTGTCTTAATGATTCCCTCAGCTCTGAGTAATGACTCCACAGCATTACATGTTAGGATATTATGACAGAAAGTATGATAAAACCCTGGGTGAGTTTGGCTTGGTTTGGTCCGGCAGGGAGGGGATGACGAGGGTGGTGGATGGATGGCGTGATGGATGGGGGAGGGGGGGGTGATGAGGCAGGGGGAGAGCTAGGGCCTTGACTGTTTGCATCAGGAATTTCTCATTACATATCTCCTTGAACCCAGCGAGCTCTGTTGGCCCCTCAGGACACTAAATCACCTGCTCCCAGCAGCAAGGTGTGACCATGACCTTGCCCCAGCCAGCCCTCCTCTCCTCCTGTCCTCCTCCTCAGCCTTCCTAACACCCAGCTCCCTCACACGTTCCTCATCTTACACAGTCCAGCCATAAGCTGCGTTACCTGATACGACTTACACACAGGAATAGAAAGACAGACACACATGCACTACAATTAATGCACCACACACCCTTAGAATACAGTATGTGTTGGTGCACGCAGCCATAGACCCCTGAACAGACACTTCAGACACTGTAAATCTTAGACAATGGAACAAGGTGTCTTGAGGTTATGAGATCTAAAACCCTTGGTATTTTAAGGCAGGTTACCGTGATACAAGTCAGTATTCGACATCCATCCATGTCTGAGGACGTCGGGGGCAACAGTGAGCTCTGTTACCTTCAAGTAGGTTTGGGTTTTGCGAGGGCATTGTGGACGTGGATGGTGGATGGGTGTAAGAATCTGCCTCTGATTCAAAAGGTTGCATGTTTGAATCCATCAATAAAAAGTTGTTTTGCTATTTTTATTTAAGCCTACCCCAAACCTTAACCCTAACCTGAACCATTCAGAATGAATGGCAAACTTTAACCCTAACCTGAACCATTCAGAATGAATGGCTAACCTTAACCCTAACCTGAACCATTCAGAATGAATGGCTAACCTTAACCCTAACCTGAACCATTCAGAATGAATGGCTAACCTTAACCCTAACCTGAACCATTCAGAATGAATGGCTAACCTTAACCCTTACCTGAACCATTCAGAATGATTGGCTAACCTTAACCCTAACCTGAACCATTCAGAATGAATGGCTAACCTTAACCCTTACCTGAACCATTCAGAATGAATGGCTAACCTTAACCCTTACCTGAACCATTCAGAATGATTGGCTAACCTTAACCCTAACCTGAACCATTCAGAATGATTGGCTAACCTTAACCCTAACCTGAACCATTCAGAATGAATGGCTAACCTTAACCCTTACCTGAACCATTCAGAATGAATGGCTAACCTTAACCCTTACCTGAACCATTCAGAATGATTGGCTAACCTTAACCCTAACCTGAACCATTCAGAATGAATGGCTAACCTTAACCCTTACCTGAACCATTCAGAGTTAATGGCTAACCTTAACCTTAACCTGAACCATTCAGAATGAATGGCTAACCTTAACCCTAACCTGAACCATTCAGAATGAATGGCTAACCTTAACCCTAACCTGAACCGTTCAGAATGAATGGCTAACCTTAACCCTAACCTGAACCGTTCAGAATCAATGGCTAACCTTAACCCTCACCTGAACTGTTCAGAATAAATGGCTAACCTTAACCCTTACCTGAACCATTCAGAATCAATGGCTAACCTTAACCCTAACCTGAACCATTCAGAATCAATGGCTAACATTAACCCTAACCTGAACCATTCAGAATGAATGGCTAACCATAACCCTAACATGAACCATTCAGAATCAATGGCTAACCTTAACCCTAACCTGAACCATTCAGAATCAATGGCTAATTCACTTAAAAAATTGTGTATTTACATTTTTCCCCAGGCTGATCCTTCACAGGGCATCTGAAAGCTCGTCAATCTATTTACCCATCTCCACAGCAGAACAGACTAGAGGCAGTGGGACTGAGCAGGCCCTCATAAGTCATCCTGCAGACATGCTAACTGTTGTCACTCACTCACTCAATCACTCAGTCCTTGACTCACTGCCTCCCTCAGCCAGATGCTGCTGATCATTCTACTGAGAAACTCAAGGGCAATGCTTTATTCCCTCTCCGGCTAAACTTGAACAAGTATTTCATTCAATTGTGTCGTGACAAAAAAAGCACATTTTTGGGGAAGTATCATTTCTAGATATTTCTCAGACAAAAAAAGCACATTTTTGGGGAAGTATCATTTCTAGATATTTCTCAGACAAAAAAAGCACATTTTTGGGGAAGTATCATTTCTAGATATTTCTCAGACAAAAAAAGCTGAATTTAATTCCTGTACATGGCAAAATACTGCTCCTTTTACACTACGTTTCCCCCAGTACTTCAGGCCTAAATCCACAGGCATGTGCTCTCATTAATTCACTACAAATGAAAGAATACCTCTCTTACTGCTCATTCATGTGTGTACATTAACTACTTAGTGTACAGTGAAGGCTGTGTGTGTCTGTGTGAATTATGTGTCTGCACGAGTATGGGTGTGTGTGTGTGTTGATAGCATAGCAGAGTGTGTATGCATGCTGCATTAACGAGTGGTGCTCTAGCACGTTGGCATCGGGGTGGGTATGCGGCAGGCCTCACCATCTGTGACCTCCAGTTGGGCCTTGGCGAGGATGCTGCCAGCCACGGTCAGGGCCTGGCAGATGTAGTAGCCTGCGTCTGCCCGCTGCACGGCCGAGATGGTCAGGTCTCCACTGGAGGACACAGAGAAGCGACTGTTGGGCTGCTGGGGCTGGTTGGGAAACAGCAGGTTCTGCAGGAAGAGAGGAAGCAGGCCAATTAGTAGATGGACAAGGACTCATTACAGCCAGGAACACATCCAACTGACACACACTCACGTAGTGCCATCACTCTGGTTTAGACATACACACGGCCAGTTAACAGAGCCATTCCATCCATTACCTGGTTAAGGAATTACACACAACTATCACATCTGATAGCTTGGTTACACATAATGGATGGCATGTATTCTCCCAGCCAGCCATGTCAGAGGCTCCAGAGAGCTGGAGGGAACACAGTCTGAGCCTCTCTGTCTACTCTTGTTTCATTCTGCTTTGGTTCTCATAATTGCTATGGGGCTGCTTTGTTTACACAGAGTCTCCCCCGGCTACCTCATCAGCCCCTGGCCCCCAGCCCACAGCCCCCAGCCCCGGCCCACAGCCCACAGCCCCGGCCCACAGCACCGGCCCCCAGCCCACAGCCCCGGTCCACAGCCCACAGCCCCGGCCCACAGCCCCGGTCCACAGCCCACAGCCCCGGCCCACAGCCCCGGCCCCCAGCCCCGGCCCCCAGCCCACAGCCCCGGCCCACAGCCCACAGCCCGGCCCACAGCCCACAGCCCCGGCCCACAGCCCCGGTCCACAGCCCACAGCCCCGGCCCACAGCCCCGGCCCCCAGCCCCGGCCCCCAGCCCACAGCCCCGGCCCACAGCCCACAGCCCGGCCCACAGCCCCGGCCCACAGCCCCGGTCCACAGCCCACAGCCCCGGCCCACAGCCCCGGCCCACAGCCCCGGCCCCCAGCCCCGGCCCCCAGCCCACAGCCCCGGCCCACAGCCCACAGCCCCGGCCCACAGCCCCGGTCCACAGCCCACAGCCCCGGCCCACAGCCCCGGCCCCCAGCCCCGGCCCCCAGCCCACAGCCCCGGCCCACAGCCCACAGCCCCGGCCCACAGCCCACAGCCCCGGTCCACAGCCCACAGCCCCGGCCCCCAGCCCACAGCCCCGGCCCACAGCCCCGGCCCCCAGCCCCGGCCCCCAGCCCACAGCCCCGGCCCACAGCCCACAGCCCCGGTCCACAGCCCACAGCCCCGGCCCCCAGCCCACAGCCCCGGTCCACAGCCCACAGCCCCGGCCCCCAGCCCACAGCCCCGGTCCCCAGCCCACAGCCCCGGCCCCCAGCCCACAGCCCCGGTCCACAGCCCACAGCCCCGGCCCCCAGCCCACAGCCCCGGCCCCCAGCCCACAGCCCCGGCCCCCAGCCCACAGCCCCGGCCCCCAGCCCACAGCCCCGGCCCCCAGCCCACAGCCCCGGCCCCCAGCCCACAGCCCCGGTCCACAGCCCACAGCCCCGGCCCCCAGCCCACAGCCCCGGTCCACAGCCCACAGCCCCGGTCCACAGCCCACAGCCCCGGTCCACAGCCCACAGCCCCGGTCCACAGCACATCCCATAGAACTTCAGGTTCTATTGAATGAGTCCATAGCAGAGGAAGAAGGAGGGAGTGTTGCAGGTCTGAATCATACAGAAAACATCTGATTGGCTGGGGTATTTAGTGAGAGGTGACGATGGGGATAGAGAAGGTATGAAGCATCAATAAACCAAGAGGCAAAGCGAGGGAAACTAGTGTTGTGATTGGGGTGCAGTCACAGAACATGGGGGTCTATTTACTGAGAGTATACTGGTGTAAATGAATGTTGGTCTTTATATGTTCATGTTCAGTTCGCTCTGTTGCAGTGAGTCAGATAGGATTCATCACTTATTTTGATGTGAGAATGTGTTCAGCATCGGTGTGAGTGGAAGTATACAGTGTGTGTGTGTTGCATGCAAATGTGCATTTCACCCCATCCCAATCTCTGAGTGGCACTTTGCTGTAATTGTCTGGCCCCAGGCTCAGGGTGTGTGTGTGTGTGTGTGTGCGTGTGTGCGTATGCGTGTGTGTGTGTGTGTGTGTGTGTGTGTGTGTGTGTGTGTGTGTGTGTGACTCTCAGCCAGAACAAAATCATATCTGCGGTTCATCTACAGGTCCTGGCAGGCTCCTAATTACTGCTGTTGTTGTTGTGTGGACTGTGAGGACCTCCAACTATGTGAAGGGCTATCTGCTCTGCTCTGTGTGAGGCATAGTATCACTGTTAGCAGCATGGTGTCATGGGAACTGGTTACCTCCTCACTAGCCACACAAAGGTGTATCTAGTGTGGTGTTTGTGTGTGCCAGAGATACTGATGGGAGATAGCGTATATTTCTGTGTGTGTGTGTGTGTGTGTGTTTGTGTGTGTCACTGAGGGAGAACTGGGGAGCTGAGTGTCACACAGACTGACATCATAGACGCAGCAGGGTCGTCCCCACACAGCCAACGGCATAGTTACTATCCAATCCAAGTGGTGTGTGTGCTGATAACACTAGACAGTACAGTAACACAGTAATAACTGCTAGTCATAAATAAAGCATGGTGGACACACACTGGATGAAAAAACACTGAATATTATTGTAAATGCAGAGATATGAAGACTGGACCAAGCTGTTTTACAGGTCCTTACAGTATAGGTCCAGTGGTAGAAGACAGGACCAAACTGTTTTACAGGTCCTTACAGTATAGGTCCAGTGGTAGAAGACTGGACCAAACTGTTTTACAGGTCCTTACAGTATAGGTCCAGTGATAGAAGACAGGACCAAGCTGTTTTACAGGTCCTTACAGTATAGGTCCAGTGGTAGAAGACTGGACCAAGCTGTTTTCCTGACCATGTTTTTCCTGGTCAGGTTGGGTGTTCGGGAAAAGCTCCTGGCTCTGCTATGGGTCATTAAGAGGTGTTTATATGCTCTTCTTACCTGGCTACCCTCCTTCTGCCAGAAGACTGCAGGCTGGGGGTTGCCCTTGGTCTCACAGGGGAAGGTGGCGGTGCGACCCTGGGCCACGATCTGGTCCCGCGGCCTGATGATAAACTGGGGTGCAGCTGGGGTCAAAGGGCAGAAACACTAGGGTTAGAACACAGAGTTACACAGAGGTAAAGCATTGAAGCAAAGGTACCGTCAGGCATCACAATCTGATCACAATCATCACAATGTCCTACAATCTTAGAAAAAAGGGTTCCAAAGGTGTTCTTTGGAAGATCCCATAGGAGAACCCTTCCATGTAGAACACTTTTTGGTTCCAGGTAGAAATAACTATTTTGGGTTCCCTGTAGAACCCTCTGTGGAAATGGTTCTACATGGAACCCACAAATATTCTACCTGGAACCGAAGGTGTTCTACTTGGAACCAAAAAGGGTTCTTCAAAGGGTGGGTTCTCTATGGGGACAGCCCCAAAAAACTTTTAGGTTCTAGATAGCACCTATTTTTCTAAGAGTGTGTAGAGCTTCCATGCAGCGTGTTCCTTCCATTGATCGCCATGGTATTGGACGCCATGGTAACCACTCAAGGCCATTCATTGAGGCTGGAGCTGAATGAATGACAGTTGTCAGTGTTCACAAACAGCAGCAGTGTCTCGGTGACAATGGCATCAGGAGAGTTAGTTAGACATAATGCAGCTAGGCTACACAGAGAAAGACACAGAGAAAACCTTGTGACTATATAATTAAATAAATGGACAGAACCCAGCTAACAGCTAACAGCTAAAGGCTAACTCTCTCATGGGTCCCTCGGGGGGAGGACAGAGCCCTTACTCCCTCTCTCACCGACCACCCAACACTACAGTCCTCACTCCCTCACTCTATCCCACCACTCACCACCTTCATTACTCAACTGGACCCTGTAGAAGCCAATTAAACAATTGATCGACAAAATATACTCAAGGAGCCAGCAGGGAGATCTCACATGTGGGATGTCTCATTCCACTCTCTCAGTTTCCGGGCCATCTTAATGTGTTCTAATGCAACATAAACATACGTGTCCTCGCCAAACTTTAGAACATCCTCTCTGTCCTACACTAATAAACAGCTAGAGGAGTGATTGGTTGGGATACACTGCATTGTGTTCCAGGATACACACTGACATATACAGAACAGGACGGTCTTCTGGTCGTCATTAAAGGTCTATTAACCATTTAAATAACCATGTGATTTCCCCAATTAGGCATTACTCCCTCATTATCAAAAACACATTTACTGTTGATCTTCCAATCAAGATCATTTTCACACTTCAAGATTCCTTCATATAAGACATTTGGTTTCATGACAAAACATTCTCATCTAATGACCAAAGTGTAATGGCTGACCATACGTCTTATCTAATGTGGGCTGTTGACCTCTCCTGGTTGGGTTTATCAGTGTTAACCGGGCTCTAGGCCCAACACTAGGTTGGCCTGTGATGGTGGTGAGATGTTAGATCGTACACTCCTAAAACTTTCCTCATAGTCAGACACACCAATCCCAAAACGTCATTCAAATATAACCCAGAGATGGCACCAGACATCAAAGCTCCATCTTTTTATCAGTCAAGTATGACCCAGAGATGGCACCAGACATCAAAGCTCCATCTTTTTATCAGTCAAGTATAACCCAGAGATGGCACCAGACATCAAAGCTCCATCTTTTTATCAGTCAAGTATAACCCAGAGATGGCACCAGACATCAAAGCTCTATCTTTTTATCAGTCAAGTATAACCCAGAGATGGTACCAGACATCAAAGCTCCATCTTTTTATCAGTGAAGTATAACCCAGAGATGGCACCAGACATCAAAGCTCAATCTTTTTATCAGTCAAGTATAACCCAGAGATGGCACCAGACATCAAAGCTCCATCTTTTTATCAGTCAAGTATAACCCAGAGATGGCACCAGACATCAAAGCTCTATCTTTTTATCAGTCAAGTATAACCCAGAGATGGCACCAGACATCAAAGCTCAATCTTTTTATCAGTCAAGTATAACCCAGAGATGGCACCAGACATCAAAGCTCTATCTTTTTATCAGTCAAGTATAACCCAGAGATGGCACCAGACATCAAAGCTCGATCTTTTTATCAGTCAAGTATAACCCAGAGATGGCACCAGACATCAAAGCTCGATCTTTTTATCAGTCAAGTATAACCCAGAGATGGCACCAGACATCAAAGCTCAATCTTTTTATCTGTCAAGTATAACCCTGAGATGGCACCAGACATGAAAGCTCCATCTTTTTATCAGTCAAGTATAACCCAGAGATGGCACCAGACATCAAAGCTCAATCTTTTTAACAGTCAAGTATAACCCAGAGATGGCACCAGACATCAAAGCTCGATCTTTTTATCAGTCAAGTATAACCCAGAGATGGCACCAGACATCAAAGCTCAATCTTTTTATCTGTCAAGTATAACCCTGAGATGGCACCAGACATGAAAGCTCCATCTTTTTATCAGTCAAGTATAACCCAGAGATGGCACCAGACATCAAAGCTCCATCTTTTTATCAGTCAAGTATAACCCAGAGATGGCACCAGACATCAAAGCTCCATCTTTTTATCAGTCAAGTATAACCCAGAGATGGCACCAGACATCAAAGCTCAATCTTTTTAACAGTCAAGTATAACCCAGAGATGGCACCAGACATCAAAGCTCCATCTTTTTATCAGTCAAGTATAACCCAGAGATGGCACCAGACATCAAAGCTCCATCTTTTTATCTGTCAAGTATAACCCTGAGATGGCACCAGACATCAAAGCTCCATCTTTTTATCAGTCAAGTATAACCCATAGATGGCACCAGACATCAAAGCTCCATCTTTTTATCAGTCAAGTATAACCCAGAGATGGCACCAGACATCAAAGCTCAATCTTTTTATCAGTCAAGTATAACCCAGAGATGGCACCAGACATCAAAGCTCAATCTTTTTATCAGTCAAGTATAACCCAGAGATGGCACCAGACATCAAAGCTCAATCTTTTTAACAGTCAAGTATAACCCAGAGATGGCACCAGACATCAAAGCTCGATCTTTTTATCTGTCAAGTATAACCCTGAGATGGCACCAGACATCAAAGCTCGATCTTTTTATCAGTCAAGTATAACCCAGAGATGGCACCAGACATCAAAGCTCAATCTTTTTATCAGTCAAACTTGTTCTCACTTTTCTCACACTGAGGATAAAGTCCTTCAGCTCTTAGTTACCTTTGACAATGTTGAAATGAAATGAAAGAGAATAGAGGTACTAGCTAACTACCGAACACAGACTACATCTCTGACAGACTAGACCCGACTGTTGTTACAGGTCACTTACAAATAGGTTTCCTACTGTTGTATGACTGTTCTCAAAGCAGTAGTGTCATCTGTAACTGTGTTAATATTTGGTATGGCGAGCCAGCAGAGGGAACAGCCAGCAGAGGGAACAGCCAGCAGAGGGAATAGCCAGCAGAGGGAACAGCCAGTAGAGGGAACAGCCAGCAGAGGGAATAGCCAGCAGAGGGAATAGCCAGCAGAGGGAACAGCCAGTAGAGGGAACAGCCAGCAGAGGGAATAGCCAGCAGAGGGAACAGCCAGCAGAGGGAATAGCCAGCAGAGGGAATAGCCAGCAGAGGGAACAGCCAGCAGAGGGAATAGCCAGCAGAGGGAATAGCCAGCAGAGGGAACAGCCAGCAGAGGGAATAGCCAGCAGAGGGAATAGCCAGCAGAGGGAACAGCCAGCAGAGGGAATAGCCAGTAGAGGGAACAGCCAGCAGAGGGAATAGCCAGCAGAGGGAACAGCCAGCAGAGGGAATAGCCAGCAGGGGGAACAGCCAGCAGAGGGAATAGCCAGCAGAGGGAACAGCCAGCAGAGGGAACAGCCAGCAGAGGGAACAGCCAGCAGAGGGAATAGCCAGCAGAGGGAATAGCCAGCAGAGGGAATAGCCAGCAGAGGGAACAGCCAGCAGAGGGAACAGCCAGCAGAGGGAACAGCCAGCAGATGGAACAGCCAGCAGAGGGAACAGCCAGCAGAGGGAATAGCCAGCAGAGGGAACAGCCAGCAGAGGGAATAGCCAACAGATGAAAGAGAGATTTGTTAAACTGCATGATCACAATGCCTTCAACAAGACCATATGACACGGTTTCATAATACATCATTATATGAAACCACTGACAGGCTTTTATTCTGATTCCTGTGTAAGTATTTCCAGTGACAACCCAGCTGATTCCAGTCAGGGTAAACCTCTTCCTGTTTGGCTCATTTCTCCATGTAATCCTTTTTTTGGGAGAGTGTATTTGTCAAAAATACACACAGCCTGGAATGCTACAGATGGCTATAGATTTGCAGCCTTCCTGTTTGGCTCTCCTCAACTTAGATAGCTTGCTGCATTCCATAACGTTGGGTCTGATACAGAGCACCCCTCTCTCTCTTTCTCTCTCTCTCATTAAAGGAGAGCAGTCACTCAGTGTTTGATGACTTACAGGCTGTTCTCTATTGCTGCCCTCACACCTTGTCTCTCCTCTCTATCTATCGCTTCCTTTATCACGCTCTCCTTGTCACCCTCGATCCCTCTCAATCTCTCACCAATGCAGCACCCACACAAACACAGAGAAATGTAGCCTTGTAAAGCAAGCTGTGATAGCAGGTCAAGTATGATGTGATGAGGTTGGGTTGGATTGGGGGCCAACAAGTGATGCATATTTAAAGTTTGTAGTCCCCTAGCCAGTGAGTGACAGACAGGACATCCCGGTAGTGTGTGTGAGGATGTTTGATACTGAGGCTGTTTGATTCAGGGACCCTAAAGACTAGTGAGAGCCTCCTTCCCGTCCCCTCTAAGGGAGGCACAAGATCAAACCCCCATATTTAATTCATGACAAGACAGATCTGTCCTGGGTTGGAGGGGATCCATAGTAAAATGCAGCTCTGAGACAGCCATGAACAAATGGACAGACACACACACCCAAGCATTTTTTTCCCACGGGCAGCCTGCATGTGTAATTTCCTAAATTGTCCTGCAGCTTCACAGTCCGTGACAATCTGGGGGTGGCCACTGCTGTTTTGGCAACGAAGGTCCTACCACTCCTCCAACGTCAGGGTTCCTTCTGCCAGTCAAGCTAGCTCTGACACGCACCCCTGCTCCCCTCTTCCTAACCTCTCCTCTCTCTGCCTGCCCTACCACTACACACATCTCTCTCCTTTCCCCTTATACACAACTCTCTCTCTCTCGCTCCCACATCTCTTCGCAGATGTCAGAACCCAAACAGCTCAA
>NC_034191.2:15291227-15323727 GCF_002021735.2 Oncorhynchus kisutch | reverse complement strand
GAAACCCCACACCACTTCAATATGTATGGTGTGTGTGTGTGTGTGTGTGTGTGTGTGTGTGTGTGTGTGTTAGCACAAATTCACATGTGGTACTACATATAACCTTCAGTACAGTATAGCAGTTCCAGATTTACATGACTGGAGCTGGGGATGGGAGGGGGGGGGGGGGGGGGTTATAGGGGTGGGGGAGATTTATATGACTGGAGCTGGGTATGGGAAGGCGGGGATTTATAGGGGTGGGGGAGATTTACATAACTGGAGCTGGGGTTGGGAGGGGGGGATTTATAGGGGTGGGGTGAGATGTACATGACTGGAGCTGGGGATGGGAGGGGGTGGATGTATAGGGGTGGGGAAGATGTACATGACTGGAGCTGGGGCTGGGAGGGGGGGGGGTTATAGGGGTGGGTGGAGATTTATTTGACTGGAGATGGGGATGGGAGGGGGGGGATTTATAGGGGTGGGGGGAGATTCACATGACTGGAGCTGGGGTGGGAGGGGGTGGATTTATAGGGGTGGGGGAGATTTACATGACTGGAGCTGGGTATGGGAGGGGGGGTTTATAGGGGTGGGGGGAGATTCACATGACTGGAGCTGGAGATGGGGGGGTGGGAGGGGGGATTTATAGGGGTGGGGTGAGATGTACATGACTGGAGCTGGGGGTGGGGGGTTTACATTACTGGAGCTGGGGATGGGGGGGTGGGTTTACATGACTGGAGCTGGGGTGGGAGGGATGTACATGACTGGAGCTGGGGTTGGGGGGGGATTTACATGACTGGAGCTGGGGTGGGGGGATGTACATGACTGGAGCTGGGGTTGGGGGGGGGATTTACATGACTGGAGCTGGGGTGGGGGGGATGTACATGACTGGAGCTGGGGGGGGTTTACATGACTGGAGATGGGGGTGGTTGAGGATTTACATGACTGGAGCTGGGGTTGGGGGGATTTACATGACTGGAGCTGGGGATGGGGGGGATTTACACGACTGGAGCTGGGGATGGGGGGGATTTACATGACTGGAGCTGGGGGGGATTTACATGACTGGAGCTGGGGGGGATTTACATGACTGGAGATGGGGGTGGTTGAGGATTTACATGACTGGAGCTGGGGATGGGGGGGATTTACATGACTGGAGCTGGGGATGGGGGGGGTTTACATGACTGGAGCTGGGGGGGATTTACATGATTGGAGCTGGGGGGGATTTACATGACTGGAGCTGGGGAGGATTTACATGACTGGAGCTGGGGGGGATTTACATGATTGGAGCTGGGGATGGGGGGGATTTACATGACTGGAGCTGGGGGGGATTTACATGACTGGAGCTGGGGGGGATTTACATGACTGGAGCTGGGGAGGATTTACATGATTGGAGCTGGGGGGGATTTACATGATTGGAGCTGGGGGGGATTTACATGATTGGAGCTGGAGCTGGGGGGGGTTTACATGACTGGAGCTGGAGCTGGGGGGGATTTACATGACTGGAGCTGGAGCTGGGGGGGATTTACATGACTGGAGCTGGAGCTGGGGGGGATTTACATGACTGGAGCTGGAGCTGGGGGGGATTTACATGATTGGAGCTGGAGCTGGGGGGGATTTACATGACTGGAGCTGGGGGGGATTTACATGATTGGAGCTGGAGCTGGGGGGGATTTACATGATTGGAGCTGGGGGGGATTTACATGATTGGAGCTGGAGCTGGGGGGGATTTACATGATTGGAGCTAAGGGGGATTTACATGATTGGAGCTGGGGGGGATTTACATGATTGGAGCTGGAGCTGGGGGGGATTTACATGATTGGAGCTGGAGCTGGGGATGTCATCACGTTTTTTAAAATGTTTTAAAAAACACTGTCTACATGTATTTAGTCAGGCTGTCCTCTGATCCCAAACCTGTGGTTTGAGGTATCTGACAGGCTGAACTGAGAGGTGGTGCGTGTTTGAGAAAGAGAGACAAAGAGAGAGAGATACAGAGAGAGAGAGAGGGGTTGGGAGTTGTGGGGGTTGTATGGCAGTTGACAAGAGAAGGATGATGGTTTGATTAGTTGCCCTGGCTTCTGGAAGTGCGGGTAGCATGGCAATGTGAGTGTTGTGTTGAGTTGGTGGGGTGGTGTGGGGAGGGGTTTGGTGATATGTGAAGGCTGTCTGACAGCCAGACAACAGTCTGTACCCAGTATGTCACTCAGACACTCTGAAATACTGTGGGGAAACAGAGAGAGAGAGAGAGAGAGAGAGAGAGAGAGAGAGAGAGACCTGAAGAGACAAAATGCCAAGCCATACAGGTTCTTACCAACATTTCCACACCAAAATCTGAATCCTGGTCTAGTTTTGAGCTCAAGATTTCCATACTGTATCTACCTGAGAACAGTGATGTGGTGTATAGAGAGAGACCACAGCCCCACAGCTCAGGTCTAAGGTGAACTGACGGCCCCGTGCCACCAGCAGCTGCTGAACTAATCTGTTCTCTCTCTCCTTCTCTCGCTCTCTCTCTCAACATTTCCTGAGCAAATGTTTCAGTTTCAAAGGCAGCTTTATTGAAGTGCATTCCTTCGCCCTGACTGCCAGATCTATCTATCACATTGGCCCTTAACAAAAGTACAATTATTTGACTGAGTCATGACTAAATGCTTTGTTTTGGGGAGAGACAGGGGAGTCAGGGCAGAGCAGGTTGTGTGGAGGTGGGGAGGAGAATAAAGCTGTTATTGTTTGAATGGTGAGAGAGGCCTCCAAAGGAATGACACAGCGCCATTTGAGATGAGCCTGTCTGATGGAAAACAAACAAGCTAATGGTGACTAGAGATAGTCCTTCTCTGACTCTGCCTCAGGCTGAGACGGAAAAACAAGACTTCGAAGAGAACATTATATCTTGACTGAGGAGTGGGGGCGGGTGGAGGAGCGGGGGGTTAGGGAGGTGCAGGAACGGCACAGATGCCCATTGTGATCATTGATATGAATGAAAACTGCCATGTTGACCACACTGAATAACATCATACAACATGTGTTTATTTCAGTTCTTTCCATCTATCAAACTATCAAAATGTATGTATTTAGAGGGAAACATGACACAATCAATCTGTAATCAACATCCTAGAACAAATCAGCTAAGATTACAAGAACAGTGGAAACGCTGGTGGATAAAATACACTCAAACACACACACACACACACACACTCACACACACACACACACACACACACACACACACACACACACACACACACACACACACACACACACACACACACACACACACACACACACACACACACACACACACACACACACACACACTCACACACACACACACACACAGTCTACCTGTACACACACACACACACACACACACACACACACACACACACACACACACACACACACACACACACACAGTCTACCTGTACACACACACACACACACACACACACACACACACACACACACACACACACACACACACACACACACACACACACACACACACACACACAGTCTACCTGTACTTACACACACACACACACACACACACACACACACACACACACACACACACACACACACAGTCTACCTGTACACACACACACACACACACAGTCTACCTGTACACACACACACACACACACACACAGTCTACCTGTAACACACACACACACACACACACACACACACACATTGAGAGAGAGGGAGAAACAGTAGCTCTTCCCTGTAGCTGGCTCGGTTTAGAGCTCTGATCTCTATAAGAGGAGGTGTGTAATTACACATGGAATATGGAAAGGCTGTGGAGGGTAGAGCAGAGCCAAGTTCACCCTGCTGCCTGGCCTCTCCATCGCCCTGAACTACAGAACACACACGCAAATTAAACACATGCTAAGACAAGGCAGCATTTTTCTGGTTCGTTAACTGCATACCCAGGGCAGGGCCCACAGAGTTGAGGTGTTTGATACACAGGGCAGGGCCCACAGAGTTGAGGTGTTTGATACACAGAGATAAGACTATAATGAGTACTGGACTGAGGAAGAACTCTTGACTCCCAAACTGTGCCTGTGCTGCTGCTGGAGAAGTGCTACCAGTAGTTTTATAGCACACCTGACCTCGACATCAAACTAATGTGGCTCAAGGGAAAGTAGGGACCCAAAGATCTTTCAAAAACACTAATCTGTGTATCCTCTCTTCTCTGCTATGCTCTGATAGACAGTGCAGGGTGATCCTGTTTCATACACTCTGCCTGTCACTCTACCTGAGTCTGATCCAAGCAGCCAGGCTAACATGTTGAGAGTTTGTCAACCGCGGGACGAAATCAATTAACCAGCCTTATGTCTGGTCATCTTCCCTCTGTAGGGCTCTAGGGCAGTGCTCTCCCACCTCCCCTACTCTTCTTCTCCCTTTACAGCTTGTCTCGTAGCTGCCGTCTGCCATCTACCAACCACACAGACCATGGTGCTTTTACTCAACACACTGATCTAAGATCACTTTTGTATTTATCCCCTAATGGTTTAGGTTATATTGTTCTTGTCATTTTTGTAAAAAGTCATTTTAAAGTGTGTGCATGACACTGCAACAAATTTTGCCCAAGGGGACAATGACGTCGGTAAAGTAGATCTGTGCATCTTCTACCCAGAGCGCTGCCAGAGCCCATGGCGCCATGGTAACCACAGCTAGGCATTTTAGAGTTTCTCAGAGTGGTTCTGAACAGACGCTGAAACTCTATAGGGAGATGTAGGAGATACAGCAGGAAAAACTCTACAGCAAAGAGCTCCTCACTGACAGATGCCTGGCAGGTTGTGTGTGTGTGTGTGTGTGTGTGTGTGTGTGTGTGTGTGTGTGTGTGTGTGTGTGTGTGTGTGTGTGTGTGTGTGTGTGTGTGTGTGTGTGTGTGTGTGTGTGTGTGTGTGAGGCAAAGGCCACTTGTATATGTGTGCAAATGTTCAAAGTGTTTTTCCTCACATGAGAGGATGGAGACAGGAGCCATTTGAAGATTTTCCCATCAGAGATGAGGATCAATTATCTACACACTTGGTAGAATAAGGATGTTTCCACACACTCGCCCTAATTAAAGACATAGTATAGTCTCTGTTATTTTCTGCTACCGTATGTCTTTCATTTTCACTGGCTGACTTCATATTGTAGGCACACACAGCATAGTAGATTCAGCCTATTTCTAACACAAGATAACATAAGCACACACACACACACACACACACACACTAACACACACACACACACACAAATGCGCACACACACACACAAGCACACGCACGGATGAATACCAGATGGAAGTAATGTATACAGAAGTCGTAGCCTGCCATCTTTTTTTCTGCTAAGATGTGGAGGTGAAGAATGACTGTCTGTAACATCACTGTCTGTAACAACACTGTCTGTAACACCACTGTCTGTAACATCACTGTCTGTAACATCACTGTCTGTAACATCACTGTCTGTTACACAACTGTCTGTAACACCACTGTCTGTAACAACACTGTCTGTAACACCACTGTCTGTAACACTACTGTCTGTAACACAACTGTCTGTAACACCACTGTCTGTAACATCACTGTCTGTAACATCACTGTCTGTAACAACACTGTCTGTAACACCACTGTCTGTAACACTACTGTCTGTAACACAACTGTCTGTAACACAACTGTCTGTAACACCACTGTCTATAACATCACTGTCTGTAACATCACTGTCTGTAACATCACTGTCTGTAACATCACTGTCTAACAACACTGTCTGTAACACAACTGTCTGTAACACAACTGTCTGTAACACCACTGTCTGTAACACCACTGTCTGTAACACCACTGTCTGTAACACGGTCTAACAACACTGTCTAACAACACTGTCTGTAACAACACTGTCTAACATCACTGTCTGTAACAACACTGTCTAACAACACTGTCTAACAACACTGTCTGTAACACCACTGTCTGTAACACAACTGTCTGTAACAACACTGTCTAACAACACTGTCTAACAACATTGTCTGTAACAACACTGTCTAACAACACTGTCTAACAACACTGTCTGTAACACCACTGTCTGTAACACAACTGTCTGTAACAACACTGTCTGTAACACAACTGTCTGTAACACAACTGTCTGTAACACCACTGTCTGTAACACAACTGTCTGTAACACAACTGTCTGTAACACCACTGCCTGTAACACCACGGTCTAACAACACTGTCTGTAACACCACTGTCTGTAACACCACTGTCTGTAACATCACTGTCTGTAACACCACTGTCTGTAACAATACTGTCTGTAACACCACTGTCTAACACCACTGTCTGTAACACTGTCTAACAACACTGTCTGTAACACCACTGTCTGTAACACCATTGTCTGTAACACTGTCTAACAATACTGTCTGTAACACCACTGTCTGTAACACCATTGTCTGTAACACTGTCTAACAACACTGTCTGTAACACCACTGTCTGTAACACCACTGTCTGTAACACTGTCTAACATCACTGTCTAACAACACGGTCTGTAACAACACTGTCTAACAACACTGTCTGTAACAACACTGTCTAACAACACTGTCTAACAACACTGTCTAACAACACTGTCTGTAACACCACTGTCTGTAACATCACTGTCTGTAACACCACGGTCTGTAACACCACTGTCTAACATCACTGTCTGTAACACCACTGTCTGAAACACCACTGTCTAACATCCCTGTGTGTAACACCACTGTCTGAAACACCACTGTCTAACATCACTGTCTGTAACACCACGGTCTGTAACACCACTGTCTAACATCACTGTCTGTAACACCACTGTCTGAAACACCACTGTCTAACATCACTGTCTGTAACACCACTGTCTGAAACACCACTGTCTAACATCACTGTCTGTAACACCACTGTCTGAAACACCACTGTCTAACATCACTGTCTGTAACACCACTGTCTGAAACACCACTCTCTGTAAGATAAAGTAAATTGCACACACCCACACCAGACACACACACACACACACACACACACACACACACACACACACACACACACACACACACACACACACACACACACACACACACACACACACACACACACACACACACACACACACACACACACAAAGATGAAGTGTGTTAAAAAGGAAAGCATGGGACATGAAAGTGGGTGTAGCGTGTTAGGGAGCTGCAGCTCTGGGGTCGGGGGCATTAAGGGTATGAATACAGATGGGCTACTGGGGCGGATGGATTCAGATAAGAGGAGAGCACAAGGGTCAGAGGGAGGGATAGAGAGGAGGGAGAGAGAGGGAGAAA
Organism: Oncorhynchus kisutch; assembly: GCF_002021735.2. Classification (NCBI taxonomy): domain Eukaryota; kingdom Metazoa; phylum Chordata; class Actinopteri; order Salmoniformes; family Salmonidae; genus Oncorhynchus; species Oncorhynchus kisutch. Next base: position 15,316,448 of record NC_034191.2, on the reverse strand, counting down.
GGGATTTGGGCCACACAGAGAGAGATGAGAGATGAAACACACCCTGTCCAAGTCCGTTCTCTGGGATTTTGGGGCTCGCTATAGTTGACTCTTCTGAATCTCTCCCGCCTGGAAAAAATGAGCTTTGTGTTCCTCTCTGTTCCTCCCATCCTGGCTCTCAGATGTGGCAGAGGGATTTCCATGGGCTCCCTCCTCTCCACATTATTGAATGATGTAAAGAAACCTCCCTCTTCCAGCCATATGGACGTTACACACAAGTTCTACAGATCTGGTTCAAGACTGTGTGTTTGGTCACATAACACATTATTATGTTTATACCAGCGTTAAAGCTACCCTAGTACAGCAACACATACTGCAATCTTGTAAAATGTGCCACTAAGCCTCTATTCACCATAGTGAAAACACCACCACACTCTCCCTGAGTTACCTCATACCAGGGCCTGTGTACCAGTGTCTGTGTTTCCCTGAGAGACAACTAGAGCCACCAAGAACATTACAAATATGTTTACTCATCTGAAGCTCCAGCTATCGTCCTTTGAAACACACACACACACACACACACACACACACACACACACACACACACACACACACACACACACACACACACACACACACACACACACACACACACACACACACACACACACACACACACACACACACACACACACACACAACCTGCCAGGCATCTGTCAGTGAGGAGCTCTTTGCTGTAGAGTTTTTCCTGCTGTATCTCCTACATCTCCCTATAGAGTTTCAGCGTCTGTTCAGAACCACTCTGAGAAACTCTAAAATGCCTAGCTGTGGTTACCATGGCGCCATGGGCTCTGGCAGCGCTCTGGGTAGAAGATGCACAGATCTACTTTACCGACGTCATTGTCCCCTTGGGCAAAATTTGTTGCAGTGTCATGCACACACTTTAAAATGACGTTTATGAAAAGGACAACAACAATATATTAGGACCAGCTAACACTAACCTAAACCATTAGGGGATAAATACAAAACTGATCTTAGATCAGTGTCTAGGGCTAATAGCACCATGCTCTGCATAGTTGGTAGACAGCAGACATTAGCTACGGGACAAGCCAATCACTGTGAGGCAGACAGGGTGGAGGGGGGGGGGGGCATCAGGACATAAATAAAATGGAGGGATGGGGGCATCAGGACATATATACAATGGAGGGAAGGGGGGATCAGGACATATATACAATGGAGGGAAGGGGGGATCAGGACATATATAAAATGGAGGGAAGGGGGGATCAGGACATATATAAAATGGAGGGAAGGGGGGATCAGGAAATATATAAAATGGAGGGAAGGGGGGGCATCAGGACATATATACAATGGAGGGATGGGGGGGATCAGGACATATATACAATGGAGGGAAGGGGGGATCAGGAAATATATACAATGGAGGGAAGGGGGGGATCAGGACATATATACAATGGAGGGAAGGGGGGATCAGGAAATATATAAAATGGAGGGAAGGGGGGATCAGGAAATATATAAAATGGAGGGAAGGGGGTGGGGGGGTCAGGACATGTATAAAATGGAGGGAAGGGGGGGGATCAGGACATATATCAAATGGAGGGAAGGGGGGGGATCAGGACATATATAAAATGGAGGGAAGGGGGGGGATCAGGACATATATAAAATGGAGGGAAGGGGGATCAGGACATATATAAAATGGGGGGAAGGGGGGGGATCAGGACATATATAAAATGGGGGGAAGGAGGGGATAAGGACATATATAAAAGGGAGGGAAGGGGGATCAGGACAGGCTCACACACAAGCACAGGCACATACACACAGCATGGTTGTGTCTTTCAGGGCTGGCACTGGTTCTGGTGTTCAATGTATTTTAATATCCTGGCAGCTATGTGTGTTAGTGTGAAAATGTGTGCATCATTATCTGCAGGCAGACTGAATTAAATGTATTTCTATTCCATATTATGAAGTTTCTGTCTGTCAGACAGGCAGTGTGTTTGATGTTGTAACTGCAGATACGCTGCACAGTGGGGAAAGATACTGACTTGTACAATAAAACGACTGTTCACTCACAGAGACAACAAAGACGGCAGAGAATGTCCAAATTAAAATAATACACCGTTCACACATTCATCCAGTCTGCTTCAAAGGAGAGTGAGTACAGATAGCACTGGAAACAAATACAACACTGTAATTATAAACACTGAGATAGTGATCGTCTAATCATTTAGTTGCCTTTGTTTCCCATGTTCCGTGCTTTCTCCTCCAAACACGACTGTACTTCAAAAGGCAAGATACAGCAAGAGAGACATTCTTATTCTAGGATTTATCCTATGCTATTAAACTCATGAGTGTGTTAATATTTTTTTTTTTTACAATGAATACTATGTCCTTTCCTGAAGCAAAGCTACATCAAAGACATGAATGAGTAAGTTAGTTGTGTCTATTTGGCTTAGCTCATGAACCCTACCCTATGAACCCTACCCTATGAACCCTACCTTATAAACCCTACATTATGAACCCTACCTCATGAACCCTACCCTATGAACCCTACCTTATAAACCCTGCATTATAAACCCTGCCTCTGATTGAGAACCATATCAGGCCAGACATAGAAATAGACAAACAAGACATCCAACATAGAATGCCCACTCAGATCACACTCTGACCAACCAAAACATAGAAACATACAAAGCAAACTATGGTCAGGGTGTGACAAGTGCTTCATTTATAAATTGGGAGGTGACGGAACAGCACGATAGGGGGGTGGACTGGGGAGCTCTGAGGTACTGGAATGCATGAACTAAAAAAAAATCACCTTATGTGAGAGATTCAAGCACACTTCTCTGTCTCACCACAGAAACAACCGTATGTTGGTCCCTAGGTTACAATGTTGAGCAAACCATAAATCCGGGCTGGCCCAACACAAATCAATTATCAGGCACATTTTCACATAACATTTTATACGGGGCAGGAGAATTTCAGTGCTGGCAACACGAATCAACACTGATCACTTTTTTACGTTGCAAACAGTGACAATTATTTTTCATGCAAAGAGAAGCACCAGATCTCGGATAAAATTTGTTCTGGAATGAGAGATGCAGGATCTGGCTTAAATGAATCACTGGATGACCTTAGCAGTGAGTGACCCTAGTGTTGGACAGTCCAGTCTCTTTGAAGCTTGGTAATGACACAACCCTGCTTCTGACGTGACACAGCCCTGCTTTTGACTCTCTGTGCAGTGACTGTGAGCCACAGTGGGGCACAGGGAGTACAGGGCCAATAGAGGGCACCAAACAAGAACAAAATCACTGCTGGCACTAGTTCGAGAGAAGACGTTTAACAGGAACCAGAGTGGGACAGTTTTCTGTATAAACTATGACACACACAGAACCCACAGGCTCTTTCTGTTTCTCTCTCTTTCTCAGAAAGGGTGAATGAGTTTATTGTTGTGTGGTGTGTGTGCGTGTGATTTTGTGCTCACCTGTACAGCTGCACCTGCACACACTCCCAGGGTCACGCTCTCAGTTGGCACACTCATAGATACTCTGTCTGTCTGTCTGTCTGTCTGTCTGTCTGTCTGTCTGTCTGTCTGTCTGTCTGTCTGTCTGTCTGTCTGTCTGTCTGTCTGTCTGTCTGTCTGTCTGTCTGTCTGTCTGTCTGTCTGTCTGTCTGTCTGTCTGTCTGTCTGTCTGCCTGCCTGCCTGCCTGCATGCCTGCCTGCCTGCCTGCCTGCCTGCCTGCCTGCAGACAGACTCTGGCCTCTGTTATGGCCACATTGGCTGACCACTGAATGACAGACAGATCTATGGGGCACAGTGTGTTTGTCTAGCTGCTAGCAGGGTTACCCTGTGTGCTTAATGAGTGTTGTGAACAGCCTAATGGTCCTGTTTAATGCCTGCTGGCTGGCAGGTGAGAGAGAGCTGGCATCAGTCCTATCTGTCCTGTAGAGTTATCAGCACACAGAGTGTGAGAGAGAGAGAGAGAGACAGTGGTCTCTCTTACATTGATCACTCCTTAGTTAGTCTATATAAACTACATCATGACACCTCAGCTATACAGGATCAATCACTCAATGCTAATGATTGAGGAGACAGAGTGGGGCCAAGGGAGGACATCAAAGAATATACAGTACCAGTGAAGAGTTTGGACACACCTACTAATTCAAGGGTTTCTCTATATTTGTACTATATTCTACATTGTAGAATAATAGAGAAGACATCAAAACTATGAAATAACACATATGTAATCATGTAGTTACCAAAAAAGTATTAAACAAATCAAAATATATTTGATTTGATTTCAAAGTAGCCACCCTTTGCCTTGATGAAAGCTTGCCACTCTCTTGGCATTCTCTCAACCAGCTTCACATGGAATGATATTCTAACATTCTTGGCATTCTCTCAGCCAGCTTCATCTGGAATGATATTCCAACAGCCTTGCCATCCTCTCAACCAGCTTTGAATATTTTTCTGTAAAGTGTTTCCCGAATGCACATTTCGATGGTTGTTTGTTTGATATATTGATTGGTTGATTAGTTGGTTGTTTGATAGATTGATTGATTGGTTGGTTTCCTGATATGTTGATCAGTTGATCAAATAGAGGAAACAGAGTACGACCGAAGAAGGGTCTTACCTCCCACGGGGCACATCAACATCATTCTTCCTCCAGCGTACGTTGGGCTGGGGGTCTCCCTGCACCTGGCACCTGAACTCTACCCCCTCCTCCTCCAGGACCACTTGGTTGATGGGCCGACGCAGGAAGGTGGGACGCTCTGGAGGACAGAGAGAGGAAATGAGGGAGAGAGACAGAGAGAAAGAGAGAAAGAGAGAAAGAAAGACAGACAGACAGACAGACAGACAGACAGACGGACGGACAGACAGACAGACAGACAGACAGACAGACAGACAGACAGACAGACAGACAGACAGACAGACAGACAGACAGACAGACAGACAGACAGACAGACAGACAGACAGACAGACAGACAGACAGACAGACAGACAGACAGACAGACAGACAGACAGACAGATAGACAGATAGACAGATAGATAGATAGATAGATAGATAGATAGATAGATAGATAGATAGATAGATAGATAGATAGATAGATAGATAGATAGATAGATAGATAGATAGGGCAGGTCAGACACAGCAATAGTCATAGAGAGCGCAAGCTTTGCCATACCCTTTCTCTACCGCGTGCAGGTAGGCTGCTGCCAAGCAACCAAAGTCACTCACAACTCAAATCTGGATTGTAACTTTTGGCCACATTTGTGGATTAAACAAAGTCTAAACTCGTGTCTGGAAGCAGATATGAAGGGATAGGCGCCAAGGCAAGACTAAGGTTTCTTTTTTCCAAGCCATACGGAGGGTGCTCCAGCACCCTGCTGCTACTCTCTGATTATCATATATGCATAGTCACTTTAACATACATGCATGTACATACTACCTCAATTGGCCCGAGCAACCAGTGCCTCCGCACATTAGCTAACCGGGCTATCTGCATTGTGTCCCGCCAGCCACCAACCCCTCTTTTACGTTACTGCTACTCTCTGTTTATCATATATGTATAGTCACTTTAACCATATCTACATGTATATACTACCTCAATCAGCCCGACTAACAGGTGTCTGTATGTAGCCTCGCTACTGTATATAGCCTCTCTACTGTATATAGCCTCTCTACTGTATATAGCCTCTCTACTGTATATAGCCTCCCTACTGTATATAGCCTCTCTACTGTATATAGCCTCTCTACTGTATATAGCCTCCCTACTGTATATAGCCTCTCTACTGTATATAGCCTCTCTACTGTATATAGCCTCTCTACTGTATATAGCCTCTCTACTGTATATAGCCTCTCTACTGTATATAGCCGCTCTACTGTATATAGCCTCCCTACTGTATATAGCCTCTCTACTGTAAATAGCCTCTCTACTGTATATAGCCTCTCTACTGTATATAGCCTCCCTACTGTATATAGCCTCTCTACTGTATATAGCTTCCCTACTGTATATAGCCTCTCTACTGTATATAGCCTCTCTACTGTATATAGCCTCTCTACTGTATATAGCCTCTCTACTGTATATAGCCTCCCTACTGTATATAGCCTCTCTACTGTATATAGCGTCTCTACTGTATATAGCCTCTCTACTGTATATAGCCTCCCTACTGTATTTAGCCTCCCTACTGTATATAGCCTCTCTACTGTATATAGCCTCCCTACTGTATATAGCCTCTCTACTGTATATAGCCTCCCTACTGTTACTGTCACGACTTCCGCCGAAGTCGTCTCCTCTCCTTGTTTGGGCGGCGTTCGGGGGTCGACGTCACCGGCTTTCCAGCCATCTCCACTCCATTTTTCATGTATCCATTTGTTTTGTCTTGTTCCCTGCACACCTGGTTTTCATTCCCCAATCAATTCATATGTATTCATTCCTCTGTTCCCCATCATGTCTTTGTGTAGGATTGATTGTGTTACATGTATTTTGATATTGTGGATATTGTTGCGCGTATTACTGTTTGTCTATGTTCCGTGTTTTGGACACATTTTATGTTCCTTTGTGCTGTCATTTTGACCGGAATAAAAAGTATGCCTGTTCACTACACTCTGCTCTCCTGCATCTGACATCTCGTCCAATACACACTCCTAACAGTAATAGCCTCCCTACTGTCTTTTTACTGTTGTTTTATTTCTTTACTTACCTATTGTTCACCTGATACCTTTTTGTGCACTGTTGGTTAGAGCCTGTAAGTAAGCATTTCACTGTGAGGTCTACACCTGTTGTATTCGGCGCACGTGACAAATATACTTTGATTTGATTTGAGGACACCATCCAACCTGGAACTGAGCTGCCAGGCTTGCAAGGACAGACCAGATACATATTCACTGAGCACTGAGGTGTGAAGTAAAATGAGTCGAGGTCTTTGAGCCCAACAAGTGGCAGGAGTCTTTGAAGAAACCTTCGAAATCCCCACCTGCTGTTCAAAGACCTTTATACAAGAAACCTTGCTCCAGAAATAAAGGCTTCTCCCCAGTGGGTGAGATACCTACTCCTGATGCCTGCTTCACTGCTGCCTGGATTCCACCTGGCGATCTTATGGTACACTGTCCTTCTCTCAGCACGTATCAAAGCTGCAGGCTAAAGTTACATCTAGACTTGGTTTCCTCTTATCGTAATCACTCCTCATTCACCCCAGCTGCCAAACTAACTCTGACCATCCTCACCATGCTAGATTACGGAGACGTAATTTATAGATCGGCAGGTAAGGGTGCACTGGAGCGGCTAGATGTTCTTTACCATTCGGCCATCAGATTTGCCACCAATGCTCCTTATAGGACACATCACTGCACTCTATACTCCTCTGTAAGCTGGTCATCTCTGTATACCCATCACACTCCCCACTATCTGTGATATCTACTGCTGCCCTCATCCTCCACCCGTTCCGCCAGTCACATTTTGTTAAAGGTCCCCAAAGCACACACATTCCTGTGTCGCTCCTCTTTTCAGTTTGCTGCAGCTAGCGACTGGAACGAGCTGCAACAAACACTCAAACTGGACTACTTTATCTCTTCATTCAGAGACTCAGGACACTCTTACTGACAGTTGTGGCTGATTTGTGTGATGTATTGTTGTCTCTACCTTCTTGCTCTTTGTGCTGTTGTCTGTGCTCAATAATGTTTGTACCATGTTTTGTGCTGCTACCATGTTGTCCTGATACAATGTTGTTGCTATGTTGTGTTGCTACCATGCTGTGTTGTCATGTGTTGCTGCCTTGCTATGTTGTTGTCTTAGGTCTCTCTTTATGTAGTATTGTGTTGTCTCTCTTGTCGTGATGTGTGTTTTGTCCTATATTTATATTTAATAAAATGAAATAAATAATCCAAGCTCCTGTCTCCGCAGGGGGCCTTTTGCCTTTTGGTAGGCCTCACTGTAAATAAGAATTTGATCTTAACTGACTTGCCTAGTTAAATAAAGGTTAAATAAAAATAAAATAAATAAATAGAGTGACTCAGCTCAGTATAATGATGACTGCTTCAGCGGTTACTGTACATAAAGAATTCTTAGATAGCGTCAAAAAGGGTTTAGTTTAATTGGTGGGCCAGGAGAAAATGTATGCAAAATATGGTTTTGTGCACCGCCCTATGTGACTCCTGGTCACGGCCGGTTGTGATCGAACCAAAGGCTGTAGTGATGCCACAACACTGTGATGCAGTGCCTTAGACCTCTGCGCCACTCAGGAGGCCATGCGAAAAAATGTAAAACACATTTGGAAGCACTGTCAGGCATTCATGCTTACCAAACACAGTCAGCTGGGCCGTCTCACTGTCTCTCTCTCCCACCATGTTTGTGCCAACACAGATGAACATGCCAGCATCACTCTTCCTGGTGTTGGAGATCATCAGCTTCCCTCCTCGGATCTGAGGACACAGGGAAACAAGTTGATCGACATACCTCACACGGGGCTATGACCAGGGCTTGGTTAGTATTATGTGGTTAGTTAATATTATGTGGTTAGTTAGTTAGTAGCATGTGGTTAGTTAGCAGTATGTGGTTAGTTAGCAGCATGTGGTTAGTTAGCAGCATGTGGTTAGTTAGTAGCATGTGGTTAGTTAGTATGATGTGGTTGGTTAGTTAGTTAGTAGCATGTGGTTAGTTAGTATAATGTGGTTAGTTAGTAGCATGTGGTTAGTTAGTATTATGTGGTTAGTTAATATTATGTGTATAGTTAGTAGAACATGGTTAGTTAGTAGCATGTGTTTAGTTAGTAGCATGTGGTTAGTTAGAAGCATGTGGTTAGTTAGGTCGTTATTTAGTAACATGTGGTTAGTTAGTAGCATGTGGTTAGTTAGTAGCATGTGGTTAGTTAGTAGCATGTGGTTAGTTAGTAGTGTGTGGTTATTTAGTAACATGTAGTTAGTTAGTAGCATGTGGTTAGTTAGTAGCATGCGGTTAGTTAGTAGCATGTGGTTAGTTAGTAACATGTGGTTAGTTAGTAGCATGTGGTTAGTTAGTATTATGTGGTTAGTTAGTAGCATGTGGTTAGTTAGTTAGTTAGTTAGTAGCATGTTGTTAGTTAGTAGAATGTGGTTAGTTAGTATAATGTGGTTAGTTAGTATAATGTGGTTAGTTAGTATTATGTGGTTAGTTAGTATTATGTGGATAGCTAATATTATGTGTATAGTTAGTAGAACATGGTTAGTTAGTAGCATGTGTTTAGTTAGTAGCATGTGGTTAGTTAGTAGCATGTTGTTAGTTAGAAGCATGTGGTTAGTTAGTAGCATGTAGTTAGTTAGTAGCATGTAGTTAGTTAGTATCATGTGGTTAGTTAGAAGCATGTGGTTAGTTAGTAGCATGTGGTTAGTTAGTTGCATGTGGTTAGTTAGTAGCATGTGGTTAGTTAGTTGCATGTGGTTAGTTAGTAGCATGTGGTTAGTTAGTAGCATGTGGTTAGTTAGGTGCATGTGGTTATTTAGTAACATGTAGTTAGTTAGTAGCATGTGGTTAGTTAGTAGCATGTGGTTAGTTAGTAGCATGTGGTTTGTTAGTAGCATGTTGTTAGCTAGTAGCATGTAGTTAGTTAGTAGCATGTGGTTAGTTAGTAGCATGTGGTTAGTTAGTAGCATGTGGTTAGTTAGTAGCATGTCGTTATTTAGTAACATGTGGTTAGTTAGTAGCATGTGGTTAGTTAGTAGCATGTGGTTAGTTAGTAGCATGTGGTTAGTTAGTAGTGTGTGGTTATTTAGTAACATGTAGTTAGTTAGTAGCATGTGGTTAGTTAGTAGCATGCGGTTAGTTAGTAGCATGTGGTTAGTTAGTAACATGTGGTTAGTTAGTAGCATGTGGTTAGTTAGTATTATGTGGTTAGTTAGTAGCATGTGGTTAGTTAGTTAGTTAGTTAGTAGCATGTTGTTAGTTAGTAGCATGTGGTTAGTTAGCAGTATGTGGTTAGTTAGCAGCATGTGGTTAGTTAGCAGCATGTGGTTAGTTAGTAGCATGTGGTTAGTTAGTATGATGTGGTTGGTTAGTTAGTTAGTAGCATGTGGTTAGTTAGTATAATGTGGTTAGTTAGTAGCATGTGGTTAGTTAGTATTATGTGGTTAGTTAATATTATGTGTATAGTTAGTAGAACATGGTTAGTTAGTAGCATGTGTTTAGTTAGTAGCATGTGGTTAGTTAGAAGCATGTGGTTAGTTAGTAGCATGTAGTTAGTTAGTAGCATGTAGTTAGTTAGTATCATGTGGTTAGTTAGAAGCATGTGGTTAGTTAGTAGCATGTGGTTAGTTAGTTGCATGTGGTTAGTTAGTAGCATGTGGTTAGTTAGTAGCATGTGGTTAGTTAGGTGCATGTGGTTATTTAGTAACATGTGGTTAGTTAGTAGCATGTGGTTAGTTAGTAGCATGTGGTTAGTTAGTAGCATGTCGTTATTTAGTAACATGTGGTTAGTTAGTAGCATGTGGTTAGTTAGTAGCATGTGGTTAGTTAGTAGTGTGTGGTTATTTAGTAACATGTAGTTAGTTAGTAGCATGTGGTTAGTTAGTAGCATGCGGTTAGTTAGTAGCATGTGGTTAGTTAGTAACATGTGGTTAGTTAGTAGCATGTGGTTAGTTAGTATTATGTGGTTAGTTAGTAGCATGTGGTTAGTTAGTTAGTTAGTTAGTTAGTTAGTTAGTTAGTTAGTAGCATGTTGTTAGTTAGTAGAATGTGGTTAGTTAGTATAATGTGGTTAGTTAGTATAATGTGGTTAGTTAGTATTATGTGGTTAGTTAGTATTATGTGGATAGCTAATATTATGTGTATAGTTAGTAGAACATGGTTAGTTAGTAGCATGTGTTTAGTTAGTAGCATGTGGTTAGTTAGTAGCATGTTGTTAGTTAGTAGCATGTGGTTCGTTAGAAGCATGTGGTTAGTTAGTGGCATGTAGTTAGTTAGTAGCATGTAGTTAGTTAGTAGCATGTGGTTAGTTAGCAGCATGTGGTTAGTTAATAGCATGTGGTTAGTTAGTAGCATGTGGTTAGTTAGCAGCATGTGGTTAGTTAGCAGCATGTGGTTAGTTAGTAACATGTGGTTAGTTAGTAGCATGTGGTTAGTTAGCAGTATGTGGTTAGTTAGCAGCATGTGGTTAGTTAGCAGCATGTGGTTAGTTAGTAGCATGTGGTTAGTTAGTATTATGTGGTTAGTTAGTAGCATGTGGTTAGTTAGCATAATGTGGTTAGTTAGTATAATGTGGTTAGTTAGTAATATGTGGTTAGTTAATATTATGTGGATAGCTAATATTATTTGTATAGTTAGTAGAACATGGTTAGTTAGTAGCATGTGGTTAGTTAGTAGCATGTGGTTAGTTAGTAGCATGTGTTTAGTTAGTAGCATGTGGTTAGTTAGTAGCATGTTGTTAGTTAGTAGCATGTGGTTTGTTAGAAGCATGTGGTTAGTTAGTAGCATGTAGTTAGTTAGTAGCATGTAGTTAGTTAGTAGCATGTGGTTAGTTAGTAGCATGTGGTTATTTAGTAACATGTAGTTAGTTAGTAGCATGTGTTTAGTTAGTGGCATGTGGTTAGTTAGTAGCATGTGGTTAGTTAGAAGCATGTGGTTAGTTAGTAGCATGTGGTTATTTAGTAACATGTAGTTCGTTAGTAGCATGTGGTTAGTTAGTAGCATGTGGTTAGTTAGTAGCATGTGGTTAGTTAGAAGCATGTGGTTAGTTAGAAGCATGTGGTTAGTTAGTAGCATGTGGTTAGTTAGTAGCATGTGTTTAGTTAGTAGCATGTTGTTAGTTAGTAGCATGTGGTTTGTTAGAAGCATGTGGTTAGTTAGTAGCATGTAGTTAGTTAGTAGCATGTAGTTAGTTAGTAGCATGTGGTTAGTTAGTAGCATGTGGTTATTTAGTAACATGTAGTTAGTTAGTAGCATGTGTTTAGTTAGTGGCATGTGGTTAGTTAGTAGCATGTGGTTAGTTAGAAGCATGTGGTTAGTTAGTAGCATGTGGTTATTTAGTAACATGTAGTTCGTTAGTAGCATGTGGTTAGTTAGTAGCATGTGGTTAGTTAGTAGCATGTGGTTAGTTAGTATAATGTGGTTAGTTAGTATAATGTGGTTAGTTAGTAGCATGTGGTTAGTTAGTAGCATGTAGTTAGTTAGCAGCATGTGGTTAGTTAGTAGCATGTGGTTAGTTAGTATAATGTGGTTAGTTAGTAGCATGGGGTTAGTTAGTAACATGTGGTTAGTTAGTATTATGTGGTTAGTTAGTTAGTTAGTTAGTAGCATGTTGTTAGTTAGTAGAATGTGGTTAGTTAGTATAATGTGGTTAGTTAGTAGCATGTGTTTAGTTAGTAGCATGTGGTTAGTTAGTAGCATGTTGTTAGTTAGTAGCATGTGGTTCATTAGAAGCATGTGGTTAGTTAGTAGCATGTAGTTAGTTAGTAGCATGTAGTTAGTTAGTAGCATGTGGTTAGTTAGAAGCATGTGGTTAGTTAGTAGCATGTGGTTAGTTAGTAGCATGTGGTTAGTTAGTAGCATGTGGTTATTTAGTAACATGTAGTTAGTTAGTAGCATGTGGTTAGTTAGTAGCATGTGGTTAGTTAGTAGCATGTGGTGCGTTAGTAGCATGTGGTTCATTAGTAGCATGTTGCTAGTTAGTAGCATGTGGTTCGTTAGAAGCATGTGGTTAGTTAGTAGCATGTAGTTAGTTAGTAGCATGTAGTTAGTTAGTAGCATGTGGTTAGTTAGAAGCATGTGGTTAGTTAGTAGCATGTGGTTAGTTAGTTAGTTAGTTAGTAGCATGTTGTTAGTTAGTAGAATGTGGTTAGTTAGTATAATGTGGTTAGTTAGTATAATGTGGTTAATTAGTAGCATGTGGTTAGTTAGTAGCATGTGGTTAGTTAGTAGCATGTGGTTAGTTAGTAACATGTGGTTAGTTAGTAGCATGTGGTTAGTTAGTAGCATGTGGTTAGTTAGTAGCATGCGGTTAGTTAGAAGCATGTGGTTAGTTAGTTGCACGTGGTTATTTAGTAACATGTAGTTAGTTAGTACCATGTGGTTAGTTAGTAGCATGTGGTTAGTTAGTAACATGTAGTTAGTTAGTAGCATGTGGTTAGTTAGTAGCATGTGGTTAGTTAGTAGCACGTTGTTATTTAGTAACATGTAGTTAGTTAGTAGCATGTGGTTAGTTAGTAGCATGTGGTTAGTTAGAAGCATGTGGTTAGTTAGTAGCATGTGGTTAGTTAGAAGCATGTGGTTAGTTAGTAGCATGTGGTTAGTTAGTAGCATGTGGTTAGTTAGTAGCATGTGGTTAGTTAGAAGCATGTGGTTAGTTAGTAGCATGTGGTTAGTTAGAAGCATGTGGTTAGTTAGTAGCATGTGGTTAGTTAGTTGTAGTACTTACTGTAATCCTGTCCTCCTTGTCTTCGATGCGTACTTTGTCCTTCTTCCAGTAGATGGTTGGTTCAGGGTGACCTCTAGGCGGGATACACTCCAGGATGGCCGGCTCCCCGGCTGCCACCACCACGTCTGTAGGGTTCTGTCTGAAGTCATCACGCAGCACTGAGGAGAAAGAGACAGAGGAGAGAGAGATGGAGGGTGAGCCTGGGGAGAAGACTGCAATGACGAAACACTTTATCTGATCTAATACTTAGCTAGGTGTACACAATGAGTTGCAATGTCTAGTGTGTGTGTGCGTGTGTGTGTGTGTGTGTGTGTATGTGTGTGTGTGGTGAGTGCATGGTGAGAGCTGCTGCTGTGTGTTAGACTGAAATGTGAGGTTTCATCTGACTGGTCTAGCACAAGTAGCGGCTAATTGGAGTTAATGGAGGTCCCGGGGGAGGCAGCAGTTCAAACACACACACACACACACACACACACACACACACACACACACACACACACACACACACACACACACACACACACACACACACACACACACACACACACACACACACACACACACACACACACACACACACACAATGCCCTGAAGCATGGTATCACTCACATCACAGAGTTCACAGAGGCACAGCACTGTTCAGTACCGTGGGCACACACACAATCACATACACACACACACACACACTCACACACACACAGTCCGTGGGTGGTCTGGCAAACAATGTTTCTGCTATCTTATCCTCCCCTTCAGGTAGTCCTTTCGCCACACAGATCCCCTCTCAGCTTGTCTAGTGTTCTGTCATACACACAGAACAGCTCATTATCAACCAGGCAATGGCTGCACATGTTAACACTTTACAATACACCTCAATCCCCATTAGTTACTGGAGACTACACCTGCATCAGTGTCTTATATGTTAACAAATTGCCTTACAAAAACTGCTGAACAGACATAAAGAGCTGCTTCTCAGAGAAACAAATGACCTTAAACGCTCAGGCTACTTGTTATAATCACAAATTGGGGATCATTCTAGAACATGCTGGGTGCGCTCAAGCTGATGTTTTCCCGCTTAACCCAAACCAAATCCACTGAATTCCAAATTAGTATTTGTGTCATGGCGGACAGTGACTGCAGCCGTGTATCTGGGGACACATGTAAAGGATGAAAGAAGAAGAAGAAGGGTATGTTTGAGGAGCGCTAAATTAAGGGCAGCACCACAGGTTCTTGTTCAAATCCCCCCGTGGTGCTGCCTGTACACACACAGGGAGAAGGGGTTGGATTAGACTGGGATAATAGGTCCTAGTGGGCTGCTCTCTTTTCTGCCCTTTCCTTTGCCTTCCCCTCCCCTCCCTCCCCCTCCTCTGCTGTGCTTTACAAGGCCCACCACACCACTGTGTGTTGATTTATTTATTTAGCAAGGGATGGGGGGGGGGGATACATAGAGGGACATAGGGGGACTTTTGTGTGACACAAATTCAAATGAAACCCTCTCAAACTGGGAGGAGAGAGTACACAAAGAGAGCTGCTTCTCACTCGATGGAGGGAGCGTGGGAGAGGGAGAAAGGAAACAGATTGAGACAGAGAGAGGGATTGACAGAGAGATATAGAGCAGTGGCTAGGGTGGGTTCCCTCCCCAGGTGGGTTCCCTCCCCAGGTCCCACCCCAGGTCCCTCCCATTGTTGATTGTTGGCCGAGCTAGGATGCAGCACTAAAGAGCTGCTGTAATTAGCCAGTCCCAGAAAGATAGACCCCCTGGACAGACAGACAGACAGACAAGGTGGAGACTGGAGCCTCAGCCTGCCTGGTTCCTCTGTTTCCATCACAAACAGAGTCCTGCTGTCTGAAATCTTACCACTGGGATGGACTAGCCACTGTGGCCAATGCCTG
The DNA here is from genome assembly GCF_002021735.2 of Oncorhynchus kisutch. Taxonomy (NCBI): domain Eukaryota; kingdom Metazoa; phylum Chordata; class Actinopteri; order Salmoniformes; family Salmonidae; genus Oncorhynchus; species Oncorhynchus kisutch. The sequence continues at coordinate 15,301,182 of NC_034191.2, read as the reverse complement.
TTGTTCTGGTACTTGCGTTTGTGTACCTTTTCTTTGAAGGTGGCGGCCAAGGGAGTTTCTGTCCAGATCAATTACCTTTAAAGAAATGGAAAACAGATCTACTGATCTTCCGTGAGTGTCACGGATCCCTCCGGAACTTTCATCAAGCACATCTGTCCCTTATTCCCACTGATTAGTATTTGTATATATGTGCCCTTTGGTTTCCATGGTCTGGTTGATTATTGTTACTATGTCCGTTGGTGTGTGAGAGTACCTGTGCTGTGTGTTTTGGGCTTTCGCATGATTACGGGTCTCGTCCCGTGTGATGATCATTGTATGCTAGTGTTATTTATTCGAGGTAATCCTCGCTCTTTTGTTTGGGTTTCAACCCTGTGTTTTTGTTACATGTTTGTTTGGTCTTCGTCCCTGTGCCCTTAACACAGCACGCTGTAATTTGGGTGAAATAAAAACGCATATTACGCATTCCTGCATCTGTCTCCCGAATCTCTTCATACCAATTTGACAGTATGTTGTATTATGTGTGTGCTTGTACACATTTTCTACAGTATTGCAGAAGCTACCAAGCCCCTCCCCTATACAAACAAACACATACCCTTGCAAACAGACATACTTTTTGTGGCATGGCCAAACACTGAGCTCCCAACAGCTACAAGCCAACACAGATAAAGTGTATTCGGGTGAGAGGATTATGGTCTGTGTGTTGGTTCTGAGTTCTGTCATACCAAGACGATGCTATGAACAGATGCATGTACAAGAGACAAGCAGGGAAAACACAGCCACATTCAAAAATAACCTACACATTTCAAATCCGGATCTTCAATCCTGATTGGATACAACCTGTACCAAATAATAAAAACATCTAGCGCATCTTATAGGATTTCTGCCGACATGATGATCACCACTGACCATCTGCTTCACTCCACTGCTGATTAGCAGCACATTTCTTGTATCTGTGTGCAGTTTGTGAAAGTGTGTGTTCGCTGTATGTGTGTGTGTCTGGTATGTATAATTGAGAGGATCTCTGTATGTACAGGATCTCAACTCTTGCTCTAACTCTGGGAGGCCCATATCGGAGAGCAGACGTCAGATTGCATTTCTATCCCTCGTGAAAACCCCAGCTCTCCCCCTGCAAAAACACCTCACGTCCCATGGACGTAGCAGGCCCAAACTCCTGCCAGTGTGCTTACTGGGGATTAGTATAGCATATTTATATATGCATACCCTTCTGCCTGCAAAGGCTACATCTGTCAGACAGGCTGCAGGCTATACAAACACATATCAGAAAAATATGAATCCGCCCTGGGCAGACATATTTATTTATTTATCCAACTTCCCCAGGAGAGGGTTTGGGGTGGAGGGTAGCAGCAGACAGGGGGTAAAGCACAGTAAACTGGCAGCCCTACACCTGCCACTGTGTCAAAGTTTAAACTTAAAGGGGAAAGAATCAAGTTGAACTGCTGGACAGCAATGGAGCAGGGACGAGAGGGGCCTTGTGGAACAGAGATGGATCGGGGACGAGAGAGGCCTTGAACTGTGGAACAGAGATGAGCAGGGAAGAGAGAGGCCTTGAACTGTGGAACAGGGATGGATCGGAGACGAGAGAGGCCTTGCACTATGGAACAGAGATGGAGCAGGGAAGAGAGAGGCCTTGCACTGTGGAACAGAGATGGAGAGGGGAAGAGAGAGGCCTTGCACTGTGGAACAGAGATGGAGAGGGGAAGAGAGAGGCCTTGCACTGTGGAACAGAGATGGAGAGGGGAAGAGAGAGGCCTTGCACTATGGAACAGAGATGAGGCAGGGAAGAGAGAGGCCTTGTACTGTGGAACAGAGATGGAGCAGGGAAGAGAGGGGCCTTGCACTGTGGAACAGAGATGGAGCAGGGAAGAGAGAGGCCTTGTACTGTGGAACAGAGATGGAACAGGGAAGAGAGAGGCCTTGTACTGTGGAACAGAGATGGAGCAGGGAAGAGAGAGCCCTTGCACTATGGAACAGAGATGGAGAGGGGAAGAGAGAGGCCTTGCACTATGGAACAGAGATGGAGCAGGGAAGAGAGGGGCCTTGCACTGTGGAACAGAGATGGAGAGGGGAAGAGAAAAACACAGAGGACACTGTTACTCTACTTTGTAACAGTCAAAGTCTTATACTAGTATCTTACACTGGCAGTCAGAGGCCTATGCCAGAAGCCATTAAAGGTGTCTACATTTTAGGCAAACACGACTTACAATTAGGAGCAATTAGGTTTAAGTGCCTTGCTCAAGTGCACAATGAGAGATTAATCACCTAGTCGGCTGAATGATTCGAACCAGCAACCTTTTGGTTACTGGCCCAACACTTTAGTACCTCTGTGTTCTCACTCTCACCCATACAGAAGAAAAAAATATGAAAAGAAATTCAGCAAACATCCAGCAACACTACAACCTATTGTAGCATCACTACAGAGTGCTGAGTTGAGACAGACACGGGTGTAGAGGTATATTGGCTCCTTTGAGCTAGAACATGAGTTACTGAAGGATGAGTGGGTAGCCTTTTGGTGTCTAAACCCTTGTCTTCCTACCTTCTGTTTTATATGACTACACTACCATGTGACTGGCATGCACCACATGAGGCTGGTGGCACCTTAATCGGTTAGGACAGGCTCATGGTAATGTCTGAAGGGGAATCGGTGGAATGGTATACAACTAGAGGTCGACCTATTATGATTTTTCAACGCTGATACCGATACCGATTATTCGAGGACCAAAAAAGCCGATACCTATTAATCAGCCGATTTTTATTTATTTATTTGTAATAATGACAATTACAACAATACTGAATGAACACTTATTTTAACTTAATATAATACATCAATAAAATCAATTTAGCCTTAAGTAAATAATGAAACACGTTGAATTTGGTTTAAATAATGCAAAAACAAAGTGTTGGAGAAGAAAGTAAAAGTGCAATATGTGCCATGTAAAAAAGCTAACGTTTCAGTTCTTTGCTCAGAACATGAGAACATATGAAAGCTGGTGGTTCCTTTTAACTTGAGTTAAACCCTTTTAACTCTTCAATATTCCCAGGTAAGAAGTTTTAGGTTGTAGTTATTATAGAAATTATATGACTATTTCCCTCTATACCATTTGTATTTCATTAACCTTTGACTATAAGATGTTCTTATAGGCACTTTAGTATTGCCCGTGTAACAGTATAGCTTCCGTCCCTCTCCTCGCCCCTACCTGGGCTCAAACCAGGAACACAACGACAACAGCCACCATAGAAGCAGCGTTACCCATGCAGAGCAAGGGGAACAACTACTAGAAGGCTCAGAGTGAGTGACGTTTGAAACGCTATTAGCGCACGCTAACTAGCTAGTCATTTCACTTCGGTTACACCAGCCTCATCTCGGGAGTTGATAGGCTTGAAGTCATAAACAGCGCAATGCTTGACGCACAACGAAGAGCTGCTGGCAAAACGTACGAAAGTGCTGTTTGAATGAATGTTTACGCGCCTGCTTCTCCCTACCACCACTCAGTCAGATACTTAGATACTTGTATGCTCAGTCAGATTATATGCAACGCAGGACACGCTAGATAATATCTAGTAATATCATCAACCATGTGTAGTTAACTAGTGATTATGATTGCTTGTTTTTTATAAGATAAGTTTAATGCTAGCTAGCAACTTACCTTGGCTTACTGCATTCGCATAACAAGCAGTCTCCTTGTGAGGTGCAACGAGAGAGAGGCAGGTCATTATTGAGTTGAACTGGTTAACTGTAAGATTGGATCTTCCGAGCTGACAAGGTGAAAATCTGTCGTTCTGCCCCTGAACGAGGCAGTTAACCCACCGTTCAGAGGCTGTCATTGAAAATAAGGATGTGTTCTTAATTGACTTGCCTAGTTAAATAAAGCCATATAAAAAAATAATAATAATTAAATCGGCAAATTGGCGCCCAAAAATACAGATTTCCGATTGTTATGAAAACTTGAAATCGGCCCTAATTAATCAGCCATTCCGAATAATCGATCGACCTCCATATCCAACACATCAAACATGTGGTTTCCATGGTTTCCAGGTGTTTGTTGCCATTCCATTCGTTCCGTTCCAGCCATTATTATGAGCCGTCCTCCACTCAGTAGCCTCCACTGGCATGCACATACAGGCATGCACATACAGGCATGCACAAACACAAATACATAAAGACAAATGAACACAACACACACAGACAGATACACACGCAGAGACAAACTCACACTCACAAAAATGCACACACACACACACGCACACACACAAAGAAACAAACACACACACAGAACTGTACGCAACTTCTCTTACAGCCGCAGGACTTCCATCTGAATGAATCATGTGAGAGATTGTGTGGATCGATCCATTTATTTATTTGTTATTACATTTCTTTCCCATCAAATGCAGCAAAGGGCATTTCCTGACAGGTCAGGACTGAGAAAACACAGGCCTGGAGCCATTCCACCCTACACTGCTACCATCCAGCCATACTGCTTCCACTACCACCTCCTATTCACACTCTGGTAGGAGGTGTATTTTAACAGCTAGCTCTGAGCTATGATAGCAGCATTTCATTCAGTTGTATTTTAACAGCTAGCTCTGAGCTATGATAGCAGCATTTCATTCAGTTGTATTTTAACAGCTAGCTCTGAGCTATGATAGCAGCATTTCATTCAGTTGTATTTTAACAGCTAGCTCTGAGCTATGATAGCAGCATTTCATTCAGTGGTATTTTAACAGATAGCTCTGAGCTATGATAGCAGCATTTCATTCAGTTGTATTTTAACAGCTAGCTCTGAGCTATGATAGCAGCATTTCATTCAGGTGTATGTTAACAGCTAGCTCTGAGCTATGATAGCAGCATTTCATTCAGGTGTATTTTAACAGCTATCTCTGAGCTATGATAGCAGCATTTCATTCAGGTGTATTTTAACAGCTAGCTCTGAGCTATGATAGCAGCATTTCATTCAGGTGTATTTTAACAGCCAGGTATGAGCTAAGATAGCAGCATTTCATTCAGGTGTATTTTAACAGCTATCTCTGAGCTATGATAGCAGCATTTCATTCAGGTGTATTTTAACAGCTAGCTCTGAGCTATGATAGCAGCATTTCATTCAGGTGTATTTTAACAGCTAGCTCTGAGCTATGATAGCAGCATTTCATTCAGGTGTATGTTAACAGCTAGCTCTGAGCTATGATAGCAGCATTTCATTCAGGTGTATGTTAACAGCTAGCTCTGAGCTATGATAGCAGCATTTCATGCAGGTGTATGTTAACAGCTAGCTCTGAGCTATGATAGCAGCATTTCATTCAGGTGTATGTTAACAGCTAGCTCTGAGCTATGATAGCAGCATTTCATTCAGGTGTATTTTAACAGCTAGCTCTGAGCTATGATAGCAGCATTTCATTCAGGTGTATTTTAACAGCTAGCTCTGAGCTATGATAGCAGCATTTCATTCAGGTGTATTTTAACAGCTAGCTCTGAGCTATGATAGCAGCATTTCATTCAGGTGTATTTTAACAGCTAGCTCTGAGCTATGATAGCAGCATTTCATTCAGGTGTATTTTAACAGCTAGCTCTGAGCTATGATAGCAGCATTTCATTCAGGTGTATGTTAACAGCTAGCTCTGAGCTATGATAGCAGCATTTCATTCAGGTGTATTTTAACAGCTAGCTCTGAGCTATGATAGCAGCATTTCATTCAGGTGTATTTTAACAGCTAGCTCTGAGCTATGATAGCAGCATTTCATTCAGGTGTATGTTAACAGCCAGCTCTGAGCTATGATAGCAGCATTTCATTCAGGTGTATGTTAACAGCCAGCTCTGAGCTATGATAGCAGCATTTCATTCAGTGTTTGGGAAGAAGTGCTTTTTCTGTTCTATCTAATCAGAGTGCTAGTACAATGCCACTATATTTCTTTAGACAACCGAGGCAATATATCTGTGACTTTACACCAAAAATACTAGAACTACAGTGGGGAGAACAAGCATTTGACACACTGCCAATTTTGCAGGTTTTCCTACTTACAAAGCATGTAGAGGTCTGTAATTGAAGGATCTGGAGAAGGCCTGTATGGAGGAGTGGGCCAAAATCCCTGCTGCAGTGTGTGCAAACCTGGTCAAGAACTACAATAAACATATGATCTCTGTAATTGCAAACAAAAGTTTCTGTACCAAATATTAAGTTCTGCTTTTCTGATGTATCAAATACTTATGTCATGCAATAAAATGCTAAATAATTACTTAAAAATCATACAATGTGATTTTCTGGATTTCTGTTTTAGATTCCGTCTCTCACAGTTGAAGTGTACCTATGATAAATATGACAGACCTCTACATGCTGTGTAAGTAGGAAAACCTGCAAAATCGGCAGTGTTTCAAATACTTGTTCTCCCCACTGTATCTGTGGAGTCCTTTGGAGTTTTGTATTACTGGCTGTAGACGCTGAAGGCTGCAGTATAATGTAGTTCTGGATACAGTATAGTAGGGGAAGGGGAAGGGGCCTCCATTTATCTCAGTGGCAGATCTCTGTATAACCAATCATTGGGCCCCCCACTGGCTAGCGGTAACCTCGGGCCCCCATCCAGATGCAGATATTACCCCCTCAGCGGGGAGGGAGGGGGCATGTTCACACTTAAAGTCGCATATCCCTTTATGTGGTCAGAGGTCAGCACAAATAAACAGCTGCACATTATGTCTGGCCGCCTGTCTTACTGGCCGTCTGGCTGGTTACCTGTCTGGTTGGCTGGCTGTGCCCGAGGCTGTGTCTCCTTGGAGGACTGAGAGAGGGAAAGCCCTCTTCATCAGCTCAGAGAGCTCAATATCTCTTTTCTCTCTCTCCATCAATCCTTTTCTCTCTACCTCTCTCTCTCCATTCCCACTCTACCTGTCTCTACGGTGTACTTATGCAGCTCATCCAATCATGTAACACCATGTCCTCCACCCCTCCTCCTATCTCCAGTTTACCAGCCACAGTGTCAGCCCACCAGATAACACCCAGGAGTTACAATCACATGGAGTGTTGTGACATGGCTCTGGGGGGGGGGGGGGGGGGGGGGGGGGGCTGTGATATGACAATAATATGTACATCATTTAATGGGGGTACAGGGATGGAGAGAGAGAGACAGAGAAGCAAGGTGGAGTGAACAGAGGGAGGGTAGAGGATGAGGAGGGTAGAAGAGGAGGAGGGTAGAGGATGAGGAGGAGGAGGGTAGAGGAGAAGGAGAAGGGTAGAAGATGAGGAGGATGAGGGTAGAGGAGGAGGGTAGAGGATGAGGAGGGTATAGGATGAGGGGGAGGGTAGAGGAGAAGGAGGAGGGTAGAGGAGGAGGGTGGAGGATGAAGAGGGTAGAGGAGGAGGAGGGTAGAGGATGAGGAGGGTGGAGGAGAAGGAGGAGGGTAGAAGATGAGGAGGGTAGAGGATGAGGAGGAGGAGGGTAGAGGAGAAGGAGGAGGAGGGTAGAGGATGAAGAGGGTAGATGAGGAGGAGGGTAGAGGATGAGGAGGGTAGAGGATGAGGAGGAGGGTAGAGTAGAAGGAGGAGGGTAGAAAATGAGGAGGAGGAGGGTAGAGGAGGAGGGTGGAGGATGAAGAGGGTAGAGGAGGAGGAGGGTAGAGGATGAGGAGGGTAGAGGAGAAGGAGGAGGGTAGAAGATGAGGGTAGAGGATGAGGAGGAGGAGGGTAGAGGAGAAGGAGGAGGAGGGTAGAGGATGAAGAGGGTAGAGGAGGAGGAGGGTAGAGGAGGAGGAGGGTAGAGGGGGAGGAGGGTAGAGGATGAAGAGGGTAGAGGATGAGGAGGAGGAGGGTAGAGGAGAAGGAGGAGGAGGGTAGAGGATGAAGAGGGTAGAGGATGAGGAGGAGGAGGGTAGAGGAGAAGGAGGAGTAGGGTAGAGGATGAGGAGGGTAGAGGAGGAGGAGGGTAGAAGATGAGGAGGGTAGAGGATGAGGAGGAGGAGGGTAGAGGAGAAGGAGGAGGAGGGTAGAGGATGAGGAGGGTAGAGGAGGAGGAGGGTAGAAGATGAGGAGGGTAGAGGATGAGGAGGAGGAGGGTAGAGGAGAAGGAGGAGGAGGGTAGAGGATGAAGAGGGTAGAGGAGGAGGAAGGTAGAGGATGAGGAGGGTAGAGGAGGAGGAGGGTAGAGGATGAAGAGGGTAGAGGAGGAGGATGAGGGTAGAGGATGAGGAGGAGGATAGAGGAGGAGGGTAGAGGAGGAGGGTAGAGGATGAAGAGGGTAGAGGATGAGGAGGAGAAGGGTAGATGATGAAGAGGGTAGAGGATGAGGAGGAGGAGGGTAGATGAGGAGAGTAGAGGATAAAGAGGGTAGAGGATGAGGAGGAGGAGGAGGAGGGTAGAGGATGAGGAGGAGGATAGAGGAGGAGGGTAGAGGAGTAGGGTAGAGGATGAAGAGGGTAGAGGAATGAGGAGGGTAGAGGATGAGGAGGAGAAGGAGAAGGGTAGATGATGAAGAGGGTAGAGGATGAGGAGGAGGAGGGTAGAGGAGGAGAGTAGAGGATAAAGAGGGTAGAGGATGAGGAGGAGGAGGGTAGAGGAGGAGGGTAGAGGCTGAAGAGGGTAGAGGATGAGGAGGGTAGAGGAGAAGGACGACACCACAGGTGATGATGAGAGGACGAACATGGTGGAAGGTCAAATATCAGAGACAGAGAGGAGACTTAGAATGTCAATTAACTAGTGGAGGAGGGAGAGGAGGCACATTTCATCACACTCTGCCCCACGCTGTGAGGGTGTCCCTGCCTCTGTACACAGGGCCTAAACAAACACTCATTAACACACAGCCCTCCTTTAAAGCTCATTTTTCACCCAGCAGTCCTAATTTGGACTAACGAGGATCCCACTGGCCAGCACCGTAATGGCAGAAGACAGAAAGATACGGGTAGGGGATTCTACTGGACGCCCATACCACGGAATACAGTGTGATAGAGAAAGAATATAATGAAGTATTTAATGAACCTCTCCCCTCATATCCCCTCCCAACACAAACTCCCCAAATTCAATTTAGGCTAATCCATGCTTTATGGTAATGTGTAGCTCATTAAAACGTTAGTTAAAAACTCATTAAAATTCACTTGGAAAAGTAATGGCTTCATTACAGTAATATGCTGAAAAGCAAAGAAAAAGACAGGAAGAACAAGGAGAAGAGAGAAAGAGAACGACAGCTTTCTAATCACTTAATTGTGACTAAAACGGAATACATTTGCATAATAAATAACGATGAGCTGCAACATTTCTTCTCTCTTCACCGCGCTCTGTAATTAACAAGCGCTACAATTAAAGATGCATTTATTTTCACCAAAATGTATATTTTTGGTAGCCACTCCAGTTTTCACTGTGTTGCATCTGCCTCTTCTGTCTGGTTGTTTTGCAGTGTTTGTGCGGCGGATGCCAGATGTGCAGAGCGTGCGGTAACTGGAGCTGGCTGATACAGAGGAACAATGTGGCCATGACCTTCTCTGCCCGGCTTGATAAAGGATAGGGATGGGATGTGCTGATGCTCGTCTCCCGCTCAGCCCTGAATGGACACTTTAGAGCCGGAAGGAAGGAGGGAAAGGATGCAGAGGGGACCTGGTCCCGATTGATTTCCTGCCAATTCCACAACACAGACAGACCGAGACGCATCCAAGTATATTGACTGCCTGAGTGACTGAGTAAGGGAATTTGCTTGGTGGGACTGGGAGGGGGAGAGGGAGAGGAAGAGGGAGAGGGAGATGGAGAGGGAGAGGGAGAGAAGAGAGGAGGAAAGGAAAGGGAATGAGAAGAGAGGATTTGGGGTTATGCTGTCTGAAGAGGAAGGACGTGGAATGGCAGGGCCAGCTGTTGGTTGATATTAAGGCATGTTGAGAGGTAAACATTATGCTTTGAGTAAAAACACTTAGTAAACTGGAACTATTACTAAGCAGCTGGGAAAGCCTGCATTATTGAGTCTACCAGAGACT
>NC_034191.2:15280207-15286127 GCF_002021735.2 Oncorhynchus kisutch | reverse complement strand
CCCCATCTTTCCTCCAGCTCTTCCTCAATCTCTCCATTCATCTATCCTCCATCTCTCCCTCATGTCTCCTCCATCTCTTCCCACATCTCTCTCCCTCATCTCCCCTACATCTCTCCTAAATCCTCCGCCATATCTCTCCCCTATCTCTCCTCAACCTCTCCCTCATCTCTCCCTCATCTCCCCTCCATCTCTCCCTCATCTCTCCTCCATCTCTACCCCCATCTGTCCTCCATCTCTCCTCAGCTCTCCTCCATCTCTCCTCCATCTCTCCCTCCATCTCTCCCCCCACCTATCCCTCATCTCTCCCCATCTCTCCTCCATCTCTCCTTCATCTCTCCCTCATCTCTCCACACATCTCTCCTCCATATCTTCCTCCATCTCTCCCTCATCTCTCCTCCATCTATCCCTCATCCTCCCCTACATCTCTTCTAAATCTCCGCCATATCTCTCCCCTATCTCTCCTCAACCTCTCCCTCATCTCTCCCTCATCTCTCCCTCATCTCCCCTCATCTCTCCCTCACCTATAATTTAGCCCAAACAACTACCTCTTTCCCAACTGTATTTAATTTTTATTTATTTATTTATTTTGCTCCTTTGCACCCCATTATTTTTTATTTTCTACTTTGCACATTCTTCCATTGCAAAACTACCATTCCAGTATTTTACTTGCTATATTGTATTTACTTTGCCATCATGGCCTTTTTTGCCTCTACCTCCCTTCTCACCTCATTTGCTCACATTGTATATAGACTTGTTTATACTGCATTATTGACTGTATGTTTGTTTTTACTCCATGTGTAACTCTGTGTCGTTTTATCTGTCGAACTGCTTTGCTTTATCTTGGCCAGGTCGCAATTGTAACTGAGAACTTGTTCTCAACTTGCCTACCTGGTTAAATAATGGTAAAATAAAAAAATATAAAAAAAATCTCTCCTCCATCATCTATACTCCATTACTCCTTCATCTCTAATTCATCTCTCCTCCATATCTCCCACATCTCTCCTCCATTTCTCCCTCCATCTCTCCTCCATCTCTCCTCATCTCTCATCCATCTCTACTCCATCTCTCCCTCATCTCTCCCCCATCTCCCCTCCATCTCTCCCTCATCTCTCCTCCATCTCTCCCTCATCTCTCCTCCATCTCTCCTCCATCTCTTCCTCCCATCTCTCCTCCATCTCTTCTCCACCTCTCCATCTCGCCCTCTTCTCTCCCTCATCTCACCTCCATCTCTCCCTCATATCACCTCCATCTCTCCATCTCCCCCTCATCTCTCCTCCATCTCTCCCTCATCTCTCCTCCATCTCTTCCTCTATCTCTCCTCCATCTCTCCCTCATGTCTCATCCATCTCTTCCTCCATCTCTCCCTCATCTCTTCCTCCATCTCTCCCTTATCTCTCCTCCATCTCTCCCCCATCTTTCCTCCAGCTCTTCCTCAATCTCTCCATCATCTCTCCTCCATCTCTCCCTCATGTCTCCTCCATCTCTTCCCACATCTCTCCCTCATCTCCCCTACATCTCTCCTAAATCTCCGCCATATCTCTCCCCTATCTCTCCTCAACCTCTCCTCATCTCTCCCTCATCTCTCCCTCATCTCCCCTCATCTCTCCCTCATCTCTCCTCCATCTCTACCCCATCTCTCCTCCATCTCTCTCTCTCCATCTCTCCCTCATCTCTCCTCCATTACTCCTTCATCTCTAATTCATCTCTCCTCCATATCTCCCACATCTCTCCTACATTTCTCCCTCCATCTCTCCTCATCTCTCCTCCATCTCTACTCCATCTTTCCCTCATCTCTCCCCCATCTCTCCCTCATCTCTCCCTCATCTCTCCTCCATCTCTCCTCCATCTCACCCTCATCTCTCCTCCATCTCTTCCTCCATCTCTCCCTCATCTCTCCTCCATCTCTTCTCCACCTCTCCATCTCGCCCTCTTCTCTCCCTCATGTCTCCTCCATCTCTCCCTCATCTCTCCTCCATCTCCTCCATCTCTCCCTCATCTCTCCTCCATCTCTCCCTCATCTCACCTCCATCTCTCCATCATCTCTCCCTCACTAGTAGATTCTGACCTGGAGTCAGTGTGGTCCTTACAAGTCCCAATTGAGGTCCACTATTAGATTCTGACCTGGAGTCAGTGTGGTCTTTCCAGGACCCAATCTGACCTGGAGTCAGTGGTTGATGGTCTGGAGTAGCCTGTCTTCAGTGCCTTGGGAGGAGGGCTGAACAGAATTCCGTCAGGGCTCAGTCTGTCAGCGATCAGAGCGGAGCAGAGACATTAAAATAGATTTATTGATCACTTTATAGTTATTAACTGTTGAGGAAGAGCGAACATTTAACTGGATACGGATGTGATTTTACAGCAGCCTCGCCCACGGGAAGGGATCCTTTTTTCTCTCACATCATGGCCCAGTGTGTGTGCGTGCATGTGCTTGTGTGTGAGAGAGATCCTCTGTGTACAACGTAAAACACCAGATAACGCATGCAGAGCAGAATTAGGCCGATACCTGCTAATTATCAAAATCCAGAAAAGAGTCGCTAATTTCTACAAGTATCTAAAAGGAAGTGATTCCCAAACCTTCCATAACAAAGCCATCACCTACAGAGAGATGGACCTGGAGAAGAGCCCCCTACGCAAGCTGGTCTTGGGGCTCTGTTCACAAACACAGACCCCACAGAGCCATCACCTACAGAGAGATGGACCTGGAGAAGAGCCCCCTAAGCAAGCTGGTCCTGGGGCTCTGTTCAAACACAGATCCCACAGAGCCCACAGAGCCCACAGAGCCCACAGCGCCCACAGAGCCCACAGAGCCCACAGAGCCCACAGCGCCCACAGAGCCCACAGAGCCCACAGAGCCCACAGAGCCCACAGCGCCCACAGAGCCCACAGAGCCCACAGAGCCCACAGCACCCACAGAGCCCACAGAACCCACCGAGCCCACAGAGCCCACAGAGCCCACAGAGCCCACAGACCCCACAGAGCCCACAGAGCCCACAGAGCCCACAGACCCCACAGACCCCACAGCGCCCACAGAGCCCACAGAGCCCCAGGACAGCAACACAATTAGACCAAATCATGAAAAAGAAAAGAAAAGTTAAAACACTGGAAAGAATTTCCAACAAGAATCAGAGCAAACTAGAATGCTATTTGGCCCTCAATAACAGTGGCTGACCACTGTGACTGACCCAAACTTAAGGAAAGCGTTGACTATGTACAGACTCAGTGAGCATAGCCTTGCTATTGAGAAATGTCACCGTAGGCAGACCTGGCTCTCAAGAGAAGACAGGCTATGTGCTCCCTGCCCACAAAATGAGGTGGATACTGAGCTGCTCTTCCTAACCTCCTGCCAAATGTATGACAATATTAGAGACACATATTTCCCTTAGACTACACACACCCATAAATCCAATTTTAATAAACTTCCATATCTATTGGGTGAAATACCAGTGTGCAACCACAGCAGCAAGATTTGTGACCTGTTGCCACAAGAAAAGGTCAACCAGTGAAGAACAAACACTATTGTAAATACAACCCATATTTATGTTTATTTATTTTCCCTTTTGTATTTGAACTATTTGCATGTTAAAACACTGTATATAGACATAATATGACATTTGAAATGTCTTTATTATTTTGAAAGTTGTGTTTACTGTTCATTCTTTTATTGTTTATTTCAAATGTGTTTATTGTCTAATTCACTTGCTTTGGCAATGTAAACATGTTTCCTATGCCAAAAAAGCCTTAAATTGAAGTTGAAATTGAAAAGAGATAGAGATGCAAATATAGTCTAAATAGTAAGAATAAATATGTATCAGCCCTGTTCAGCAAATCACTGCTACATAAGCCACACCTAATCAGACACACACACAAGCTCTTTATATGCAGCCTGTTTGATATGCATGTAAACAGAATTGCATATAATCACAATGTCTGTGTCTCTGTCTGTATCTCCCCCCCCTCCCTCCCTCCCTCCCTCCCTCCCTCCCTCCCTCCCTCCCTCCCTCCCTCCCTCCCTCCCTCCCTCCCTCCCTCCCTCCCTCCCTCCCTCCCTCCCTCCCTCCCTCCCTCCCTCCCTCCCTCCCTCCCTCCCTCCCTCTTCTCTGTGTTTTTCCCCTAACTGTGATTTTCTCTGGCAGTAACATCATAAGGTGAGAGTGCTGGTGGTGTGTGGTCTGTATTGATGCCGAGGCTCTTCCACCTGTGGTCTCTGAGAGGAACCAAATAAATGAGTCAAGTTCTAATCCATGATATTTGGAGTTCTGTCAACATTACTGACTTCACTGTGGAGAAGAGAGAAGAGAGGAGTGGAATGGAGAGGAGTGGTGTGGAGAGGAGTGGAGAGGATAGGATAGGATAGGATAGGAGAGGATGAGATATGGTTCCAGGGCACAGATGACCTACATAGCAAGGACATGATAGCAGACTGAAGCTGGAGTTGAACACAAAACACAATCCTGTCAGGCAGAGCTCCCAGAATCCTACAACTCTCTAGGGAACAGATAGAGCATGGGCGTGAGACACACCTGTGGACATTCCCTCTCTAAATGACACTTATACTCCCCATGTGTGATATGTGTTCTCAATGTTCAGTTCTATTTTCAGATGCCATATCATCAACAATGACGATCTGCTAAGCCAGTATCTGTAGAGTACAATGACCACAAGCCACACAATCAATATGTATTGTCAATGAACAGATAATTCAATGAGCACTGGCTAGTCATCCACCCACAGTGGAGATGGAGAGAGATAGAGACAGATAGAGGAAGAGAGGGATGAGTTCTCTAGTTCCTGTGGTCTCTAAATTATGTTCATGAGAGCTCAGTATCTGATGAGTAGAGATAGTTTTTTCCCACTTTTGTTTATTATCTATTTCACTTGCTTTGGCAATGTAAACATATGTTTCCCATGCCAATAAATCCTTTAAATTGAATTGAAATTGATTTGCGAGAGCGAGATTTAAATATTCCACCACTACCGGCTATCTCATCTACAGAGCACATTAAGGCCAGTCTCTGTCCTGTAATCACACACTGGCCTATAATGGGAATCTAGTCTTTATTACTATAGATGGTTAGGCTGGACCTTTCCTCCATTCCCTCCTCTTTTCATTAGCTAGTGTAGATGGCTGGGGTTAATAGCCATATCTGTCTGTGTGTTGAAGCATCAAGCTGGCAAGTCTATAATGCCAAAGGCTAGAGATGGTGCAATCATCAGTGGATGAGACAGGGCCTGCTGATCACAGCGGACAGCATTTGAAAGAGGGCCTGCTGATGACAGGGGATGAGTGAGGGCCTGCTGATGACAGTGGATGAGAGAGGGCCTGCTGATGACAACGTTTGAAAGAGGGCCCGCTGATGACAGCTGATGAGAGAGGGCCTGCTTTAATTGTTTACCTTTATTTAGCTAGGCAAGTCAGTTAAGAAAAAAAATATTATTTACAATGACGGTCTACCCCGGCCAAACCCTAATGACGCTGGGCAATTGTACGCCGTCCTATATGTCTACCATTCACGGCCGGTTGTGATACAGCCTGGAATCGAACCAGGGTCTGTAGTGACACCTCTAGCACTGAGATGCAGTGCCTTAGACTGCTGCACCACTTGGAAGCCCTAATGACATCCAGGTTTAATTCATGTCTTATGAATCTCATTGGAATGAAACAAAAATGCTTGCAATTATCTTCTATTCATACTAGGCTTCTATGAAATACATGTGAGTGTTGATCTGGTAGAATCCGGGCATCTTCCACTAGAATACAATCCCAACCATCCTTGGAATCAGAGGAACTAAAAGGCAGAAACAGATTCTCATAGTCTGATTACTTCCAGGACAGGAGGGTCGGAGTGATGTCATGCCATTTCAAACACTGTGTACCAGCATGAGAGGGAGAGAGGGAGAGAGAGAGAGAGAGAGAGAGAGAGAG
>NC_034191.2:15262707-15275207 GCF_002021735.2 Oncorhynchus kisutch | reverse complement strand
CAATTGTAGTTAAAGCCTGAACTTAACCCTAACCTTAAACAATTGGAGATAACAGCTGAACTTAACCCTAACCTTAAACAATTGGAGCTAAAGCCTGAACTTAACCCTAACCTTAAACAATTGTAGTTAAAGCCTGAACTTAACCCTAACCTTAAACAATTGGAGTTAAAGCCTGAACTTAACCCTAACCTTAAACAATTGGAGATAACAGCTGAACTTAACCCTAACCTTAAACATTTGGAGATAAAGCCTATAATGAACCTTAAACACTTAGAAATGTGACGTTTGGAACAACCTCAGTGACAGGAAGCTGGTTAGTATTCACCCCAGGAACAAGCATCAGATCCCCCATCATCCAGGTAATTAAAGTGTGTTTTACATCAACATCACCCTGTACTGATGTGGTGTGTGAGGGATAAACACATGCACACGTGTGTGTGATTGAAGTCGATCAAAATAGTGTATAAACAATCTACCCCCCTGCTTAAAAGCTGCCTTTTAGAATGCATGTGGCGATTAGCATAATCAGTTCATGGATGACAACACTTTGTAAATGTGTCTGCTATTAATGCCGCCAATTACAGGGGCTAAATGCAAATGGACTGCTACTGTGTGGTGTGGATGGAAGACAGACCCATGGATCTGAGGCTGATAGTGGATCAGAGATACAAACCACACTCCCCCATGTCCTCTACACCACACTGGACCTACCACTCTTCTGTTGTCTGATCAAAATAAACACTGTGGTAAAACAAATGAAAATAGTCAAACACAACGGCCCTTTATCATACTACTGTAAGTACGTTGTTCTGTTCTATTTCACTCAGCCTCTGCCTCTTGACCATCTAGCCTCTGTGTAGTAGATCACCTTCCTGTGAGTCATCACTTCACTGTCAGGCCAACACCTTTCACCTCCATTAAGAGACACCACTCATGTCTGGATTAAATGAACAGACAGCCAATCAATTAGTGATGGCCAGGCAAGAACCTGTGTACACAGGGAACAGGAGAGAGACATGCTGGGGCTGGAGAGGTCTAGAGGAGAGAGGAGAGACATACTGGGGCTGGAGAGGTCTAGAGGGCAGAGGAGAGAAATGCTGGGGCTGGAGAGGTCTAGAGGGGAGAGGAGAGACATACTGGGGCTGGAGAGGTCTAGAGGGCAGAGGAGAGACATACTGGGGCTGGAGAGGTCTAGAGGAGAGAGGAGAGACATGCTGGGGCTGGAGAGGTCTAGAGGGGAGAGGAGAGACATACTGGGGCTGGAGAGGTCTAGAGGGAAGAGGAGAGACATACTGGGGCTGGAGAGGTCTAGAGGAGAGAGGAGAGACATGCTGGGGCTGGAGAGGTCTAGAGGGGAGAGGAGAGACATACTGGGGCTGGAGAGGTCTAGAGGAGAGAGGAGAGACATGCTGGGGCTGGAGAGGTCTAGAGGAGAGAGGAGAGACATACTGGGGCTGGAGAGGTCTAGAGGGAAGAGGAGAGACATACTGGGGCTGGAGAGGTCTAGAGGGGAGAGGAGAGACATACTGGGGCTGGAGAGGTCTAAAGGGGAGAGAGACATACTGGGGCTGGAGAGGTCTAGAGGAGAGACATGCTGGGGCTGGAGAGGTCTAAAGGGGAGAGGAGAGATACATGATGGGGTTGGATAGGTCTAGAGGGGAGAGGAGAGACATACTTGGGCTGGAGAGGTCTAGAGGGGAGAGAGACATACTGGGGCTGTGGGGGTCTAGAGGGGAGAGAGACATACTGATGCTGTGGGGGTCTAGAGGACGGGCTGCATAGAGACTAATATACCATAACTCTACTCGGTCTCTGTCTCTCTATTTTCACACTAACCAGACCCAACAGGCACATAGTCCATTTCCCCCTCTCTCTCTCTCTCTCTCTCTCTCTCTCTCTCTCTCTCTCTCTCTCTCTCTCTCTCTCTCTCTCTCTCTCTCAAGGAGTCCAACACTAGATGAAAGGCCCTCTATATCCGTGCCGAGTGTATCTACTGTATTGGGTAAGATGTACCAGCTAATCCGATTAGCATGAGGATTTGATTTCCCATGACACTGTCTGTCTGGTCTGGAGTAGAGTAGCCTGAGTCAGCTTATTCCTCCTAGCTCCATCACATATCTATATAGAACTGAACAGGCTTGGTCCAGTGTCTCCTGACCCCTCCTGTCTCAGCCTCCAGTATTTATGCTGCAGTAGTTTATGTGTCGGGGGGCTAGAGTCAGTCTGTTATATCTGGAGTACTTCTCCTGTCTTATCTGGTGTCCTGTGTGAATTTAAGTATGCTCTCTCTAATTCTCTCTTTCTTTCTCTCTCTCGGAGGACCTGAGCCCTAGGACAATGCCTCAGGACTACCTGGCCTGATGACTCCTTGCTGTCCCCAGTCCACCTGGTCGTGTTGCTGCTACAGTTTCAACTGTTCTGCCTACGGCTATGGAACCCTGACCTGTTCACCGGACGTGCTACCTGTCCCAGACCTGCTGTTTTCAACTCTCTAGAGACAGCAGGAGCGGTAGAGATACTCTGAATGATCGGCTATGAAAAGCCAACTGACATTTACTCCTGAGGTGCTGACCTGCTGCACCCTCGACAACTACTGTGATTATTATTATTTGACCATGCTGGTCATCTATGAACATTTGAACATCTTGGCCATGTTCTGTTATAATCTCCACCCGGCACAGCCAGAAGAGGACTGGCAACCCCTCAGAGCCTGGTTCCTCTCTAGGTTTCTTCCTAGGTTCTGGACTTTCTAGGGATTTTTTCCTAGCTTGCCTTTTGGGGTTTTAGGCTGGGTTTCTGTACAACACTTTGCGATATCAGCTGATGTAAGAAGGGCTTTATAAATAAATGTGATTTGATTTGGTCTAATAGGCATAACATCTCTCTCTTTACCCTACCTCTCCCTCTCTACATCTATCCCTCCCATCCATGCATCCTTTCCCCTCATCCTATAATCCATCCATCCATCCCTCCAACCAGGTGATGAGTTAATTTCTCTCCCATCAGCAGCAGCACTGCCAGTTGTCTGGGCGACCCGTGTGACCCGAGAGAGTCTCCTAACAGCCTCCTCTCACATATCACCATCAATTGGTCTGCACCACCCTGTCAGAGACAATCAATACATCATTCCTTCAGTAACCAGGAGGCCTCCCCTCCCTCCCTCCCTCCCTCCCTCCTCTCCACCACTCCCTCTCTCCTCTCTCCTATCCACCACTCTCTCTCCTCTCTCCTATCCACCACTCTCTCTCCTCTCTCCTCTCTCCTCTCCACCACTACCTCTCTCTCCTCTCCACCACTCCTCTCTCCTCTCCACCACTTCCTCTCTCTTCTCCACCACTCCCTCTCTCCTCTCTCCTCTCCACCACTCCCTCTCTCCTCTCTCCTCTCCACCACTCCCTCTCTCCTCTCTCCTCTCCACCACTCCCTCTCTCCTCTCTCCTCTCCACCACTCCCTCTCTCCTCTCTCCTCTCCACCACTCCCTCTCTCCTTTCTCCTATCCACCACTCCCTCTCTCCTCTCTCCTCTCCACCACTCCCTCTCTCCTCTCCACCACTCCCTCTCTCCTCTCTCCTCTCCACCACTCCCTCTCTCCTCTCCACCACTCCCTCTCTCCTCTCCACCACTCCCTCTCTCCTCTCTCCTCTCCACCACTCCCCCTCTCCTTTCTCCTCTCCACCACTCCCTCTCTCCTCTCTCCTCTCCACCACTCCCTCTCTCCTCTCTCCTCTCCACCACTCCCTCTCTCCTCTCCACCACTCCCCTCTCCTCTCCACCACTCCCTCTCTCCTCTCTCCTCTCCACCACTCCCTCTCTCCTCTCTCCTCTCCACCACTCCCCCCTCTCCTTTCTCCTCTCCACCACTCCCTCTCTCCTCTCTCCTCTCCACCACTCCCTCTCTCCTCTCTCCTCTCCACCACTCCCTCTCTCCTCTCCACCACTCCCTCTCTCCTCTCTCCTCTCCACCACTACCTCTCTCTCTCCACCACTCCCTCTCTCCTCTCCACCACTCCCTCTCTCCTCACTCCTCTCCACCACTCCCCCTCTCCTTTCTCCTCTCCACCACTCCCTCTCTCCTCTCTCTCTCCACCACTCCCTCTCTCCTCTCCACCACTCCCTCTCTCCTCTCCACCACTCCCCTCTCCTCTCCACCACTCCCTCTCTCCTCTCTCCTCTCCACCACTCCCTCTCTCCTCTCTCCTCTCCACCACTCCCCTCTCCTTTCTACTCTCCACCACTCCCTCTCTCCTCTCTCCTCTCCACCACTCCCTCTCTCCTCTCTCCTCTCCACACTCCCTCTCTCCTCTCCACAACTCTGTCTCTCCTCTCTCCTCTCCACCACTCCCTATATCCTCACTCCTCTCCACCACTCTCTCTCTCCTCTCTCCTCTCCACCACTCCCTCTCTCCTCTCCACCACTCCCTCTCTCCTCTCCACAACTCCCTCTCTCCTCTCCACCACTCACTCTCTCCTCTCAACCACTCCTCTCTCCTCTCCACCACTCCCTCTCTCCTCTCCACCACTCTCTCTCTCCTCTCTCCTCTCCACCACTCCCTCTCTCCTCTCTCCTCTCCACCACTCCCTCTCTCCTCTCCACCACTCCCACTCTCCTCTCTCCTCTCTCCTCTCCACCACTCCCTCTCTCCTCTCCACCACTTCCTCTCTCCTCTCCACCACTTCCTCTCTCCTCCCTCCTCTCCACCACTCCCTCTCTCCTCTCCACCACTCCCTCTCTCCTCTCTCCTCTCCACCACTCCCTTTCTCCTCTCTCCTCCCCACCACACCCTCTCTCCTCTCTCCTCTCCACCACTCCCTCTCTCCTCTCCACCACTCCCTCTCTCCTCTCCACCACTCCCTCTCTCCTCTCTCTTCTCCATCACTCCCTCTCTCCTCTCCACCACTCCCTCTCTCCTCTCTCCTCTCCACCACTCCCTCTCTCCTCTCTCCTCTCCACCACTCCCTCTCTCCTCTCCACCACTCCCTCTCTCCTCTCTCCTCTCCACCATTCCCTTGCTCTCCTCAGATTATCTTCCTTCCCTGCACCACTTTACTTCCATTGTATGATTATCTCTCTGGTTGGATCGATGCAGCCCACCAGGCCTGTAAACCACACCACAATTAGAGCTGCTGCTAATCTTCCTGTTGACTCCAGCTCATTCACAACATCCAATACTCAACATAAAGACCATACAGAAAGTCATTCAATCAAATGCGATTCTGAGGAATTAAATCACTCAACCAATTCACAGAGGCCTTAGTGAAATACCACACATCGTACCTAATAATCTGGAAGATATATGGTATATATATCAACTGTCAATATGCATTTTTCATATCGATAACCTATTTTCCTCGTTCTGTATTTTGCTCCAGAAGATTTCAACAGGTGAGAAAACAAGACAACCCATACAGGAAACACAATAACCAACTGGACTGATGTGAGCCCTACACACTGGACAGGAAGTTGTCTTAGTACAACCCATACAGGAAACACAATAACCAACTGGACTGATGTGAGCCCTACACACTGGACAGGATGTTGTCTTAGTACAACCCATACAGGAAACACAATAACCAACTGGACTGATGTGAGCCCTACACACTGGACAGGATGTTGTCTTAGTACAACCCATACAGGAAACACAATAACCAACTGGACTGATGTGAGCCCTACACACTGGACAGGATGTTGTCTTAGTACAACCCATACAGGAAACACAATAACCAACTGGACTGATGTGAGCCCTACACACTGGACAGGAAGTTGTCTTAGTACAACCCATACAGGAAACACAATAACCAACTGGACTGATGTGAGCCCTACACACTGGACAGGATGTTGTCTTAGTACAACCCATACAGGAAACACAATAACCAACTGGACTGATGTGAGCCATACACACTGGACAGGATGTTGTCTTAGTACAACCCATACAGGAAACACAATAACCAACTGGACTGATGTGAGCCCTACACACTGGACAGGATGTTGTCTTAGTACAACCCATACAGGAAACACAATAACCAACTGGACTGATGTGAGCCCTACACACTGGACAGGATGTTGTCTTAGTACAACCCATACAGGAAACACAATAACCAACTGGACTGATGTGAGCCCTACACACTGGACAGGAAGTTGTCTTAGTACAACCCATACAGGAAACACAATAACCAACTGGACTGATGTGAGCCCTACACACTGGACAGGATGTTGTCTTAGTACAACCCATACAGGAAACACAATAACCAACTGGACTGATGTGAGCCCCACACACTGGACAGGATGTTGTCTTAGTACAACACATACAGCTCCACTCTCTCTTAAAGCTGATTCAGTAAATCCCTCTAATACCAGAGAGAGTGAAGACAGACTTAGGTGAACACAGTATTTCAGATCAATTCTCATCCCATTAAGGGAGTCTCCAATACACATAATTTCCATTTATTTTTTAAATATCGAGTGCAAAGAGATGACATGCTCAATCTTAAATTAATTCAATAATGAGCTCTGGCCATAATTAGACCAATTTGGTGGAGGAAGCACTAATGACGTTTAACGCAGGACCGGCAGCCTTTTATCCAGAACTGGAATCAGAGCAGATTTCTATGTCTTTCTTTAATATGCATCGGTTCCTCCAACATTCACAGACAGTCCCGGGCTAAAACTGCCTTTGATTAGGACAGTGCCAACTCTGATATTTATTTCTACAATGCCAGCGAATTAGCAGCTGCGTTATGTCAAGGCCAGACTAGACAGGGAGCTAATGTGATTATAGAGTTGTAGGTTTAACAAGCCTGTGTAGTTTGGTCTGGGTGTGAGGGAGGGCAGGCAGTGTTAGTATGAGGCAGGCAGTGTTAGAATGAGGCAGGCAGTGTTAGTATGAGGCAGGCAGTGTTAGTATGAGGCAGGCAGTGTTAGTATGAGGCAGGCAGTGTTCATATGTGGCAGGCAGTGTTCATATGAGGCAGGCAGTGTTAGTATGAGGCAGGCAGTGTTCATATGAGGCAGGCAGTGTTCATATGAGGCAGGCAGTGTTAGTATTTTTTTATTTATTTTTTTATTTCACCTTTATTTAACCAGGTAGGCTAGTTGAGAACACCTTTATTTAACCAGGTAGGCTAGTTGAGAACACCTTTATTTAACCAGGTAGGCTAGTTGAGAACAAGTTCTCATTTGCAACTGCGACCTGGCCAAGATAAAGCATAGCAGTGTGAGCATACAACAAAGAGTTACACATGGAGTAAACAATTAACAAGTCAATAACACAGTAAAAAACAAAGGGGGGGGTCTATATACAATGTGTGCAAAAGGCATGAGGAGGTAGGCAAATAATTACAATTTTGCAGATTAACACTGGAGTGATAAAAGATCAGATGGTCATGTACAGGTAGAGATATTGGTGTGCAGAAGAGCAGAAAAGTAAATAAATAAAAACAGTATGGGGATGAGGTAGGTGAAAAGGGTGGGCTATTTACCAATAGACTATGTACAGCTGCAGCGATAGGTTAGCTGCTCAGATAGCTGATGTTTGAAGTTGGTGAGGGAGATAAAAGTCTCCAACTTCAGCGATTTTTGCAATTCGTTCCAGTCACAGGCAGCAGAGTACTGGAACGAAAGGCGGCCAAATGAGGTGTTGGCTTTAGGGATGATCAGTGAGATACACCTGCTGGAGCGCGTGCTAGGGATGGGTGTTGCCATCGTGACCAGTGAGCTGAGATAAGGCAGAGCTTTACCTAGCATAGACTTGTAGATGACCTGGAGCCAGTGGGTCTGGCGACGAATATGTAGCGAGGGCCAGCCGACTAGAGCATACAAGTCGCAGTGGTGGGTGGTATAAGGTGCTTTAGTGACAAAACGGATGGCACTGTGATAGACTGCATCCAGTTTGCTGAGTAGAGTGTTGGAAGCCATTTTGTAGATGACATCGCCGAAGTCGAGGATCGGTAGGATAGTCAGTTTTACTAGGGTAAGCTTGGCGGCTTGAGTGAAGGAGGCTTTGTTGCGGAATAGAAAGCCGACTCTTGATTTGATTTTCGATTGGAGATGTTTGATATGAGTCTGGAAGGAGAGTTTGCAGTCTAGCCAGACACCTAGGTACTTATAGACGTCCACATATTCTAGGTCGGAACCATCCAGGGTGGTGATGCTAGTCGGGCATGCAGGTGCAGGCAGCGACCGGTTGAAAAGCATGCATTTGGTTTTACTAGCGTTTAAGAGCAGTTGGAGGCCACGGAAGGAGTGTTGTATGGCATTGAAGCTTGTTTGGAGGTTAGATAGCACAGTGTCCAAAGACGGGCCGAAAGTATATAGAATGGTGTCGTCTGCGTAGAGGTGGATCAGGGAATCGCCCGCAGCAAGAGCAACATCATTGATATACACAGAGAAAAGAGTCGGCCCGAGAATTGAACCCTGTGGCACCCCCATAGAGACTGCCAGAGGACCGGACAGCATGCCCTCCGATTTGACACACTGAACTCTGTCTGCAAAGTAATTGGTGAACCAGGCAAGGCAGTCATCCGAAAAACCGAGGCTACTGAGTCTGCCGATAAGAATATGGTGATTGACAGAGTCGAAAGCCTTGGCAAGGTCGATGAAGACGGCTGCACAGTACTGTCTTTTATCGATGGCGGTTATGATGTCGTTTAGTACCTTGAGTGTGGCTGAGGTGCACCCATGACCGGCTCGGAAACCAGATTGCACAGCGGAGAAGGTACGGTGGGATTCGAGATGGTCAGTGACCTGTTTGTTGACTTGGCTTTCGAAGACCTTAGATAGGCAGGGCAGGATGGATATAGGTCTGTAACAGTTTGGGTCCAGGGTGTCTCCCCCTTTGAAGAGGGGGATGACTGCGGCAGCTTTCCAATCCTTGGGGATCTCAGACGAGATGAAAGAGAGGTTGAACAGGCTGGTAATAGGGGTTGCGACAATGGTGGCAGATAGTTTCAGAAATAGAGGGTCCAGATTGTCAAGCCCAGCTGATTTGTACGGGTCCAGGTTTTGCAGCTCTTTCAGAACATCTGCTATCTGGATTTGGGTAAAGGAGAACCTGGAGAGGCTTGGGCGAGGAGCTGCGGGGGGGCGGAGCTGTTGGCCGAGGTTGAAGTAGCCAGGCGGAAGGCATGGCCAGCCGTTGAGAAATGCTTATTGAAGTTTTCGATAATCATGGATTTATGAGGCAGGCAGTGTTCATATGAGGCAGGCAGTGTTAGTATGAGGCAGGCAGTGTTCATATGAGGCAGGCAGTGTTCATATGAGGCAGGCAGTGTTCATATGAGGCAGGCATTGTTAGTATGAGGCAGGCAGTGTTAGTATGAGGCAGGCAGTGTTAGTATGAGGCAGGCAGTGTTAGTATGAGGCAGGCAGTGTTCATATGAGGCAGGCATTGTTAGTATGAGGCAGGCAGTGTTAGTATGAGGCAGGCAGTGTTAGTATGAGGCAGGCAGTGTTAGTATGAGGCAGGCAGTGTTCATATGAGGCAGGCAGTGTTCATATGAGGCAGGCAGTGTTAGTATGATGCAGGCAGTGTTAGTATGTGGCAGGTAGTGTTCATATGAGGCAGGCAGTGTTAGTATGAGGCAGGCAGTGTTCATATGAGGCAGGCAGTGTTAGTATGAGGCAGGCAGTGTTAGTATGAGGCAGGCAGTGTTCATATGAGAGAGGCAGTGTTCATATGAGGCAGGCAGTGTTCATATGAGGCAGGCAGTGTTAGTATGAGGCAGGCAGTGTTCATATGAGGCAGGCAGTGTTCATATGAGGCAGGCATTGTTAGTATGAGGCAGGCAGTGTTAGTATGAGGCAGGCAGTGTTAGTATGAGGCAGGCAGTGTTAGTATGAGGCAGGCAGTGTTCATATGAGGCAGGCAGTGTTCATATGAGGCAGGCAGTGTTCATATGAGGCAGGCAGTGTTCATATGTGGCAGGCAGTGTTCATATGAGGCAGGCAGTGTTAGTATGAGGCAGGCAGTGTTCATATGAGGCAGGCAGTGTTAGTATGAGGCAGGCAGTGTTAGTATGAGGCAGGCAGTGTTCATATGAGGCAGGCAGTGTGCAGGGCAGCTGTTTGGAACTGTTATGCAGCAGTAGTTAGTGACTTAGGCCCCCAGCCCCTCTCTCTCTCTGTGAAGTCCAGCCCTTTGAAAGGGAGATCCAGCAGAAATGGGGCACTCTGATGGATGTTTGTGAATCTTTCAAGGGGGTGAGTGCGGCTAACGACGTCTCCGCTATTACCATTTGAGATGTAATTAGTGTTGGAGGAGCTGGGCCAGGCAGAGCAGAGCAGCAGGAGAAGAGGAGCTGGGCCAGGCAGAGCAGAGCAGAGCAGCAGGAGGAGAGGAGCTGGGCCAGGCAGAGCAGCAGGAGAAGAGGAGCTAGGCCAGGCAGAGCAGCAGGAGGAGAGGAGCTGGGTCAGGCAGAGCAGCAGGAGGAGAGGAGCTGGGCCAGGCAGAGCAGCAGGAGGACGGGGAGCTGGGCCAGGCAGAGCAGCAGGAGGAGAGGAGCTGGGCCAGGCAGAGCAGCAGGAGGAGAGGTACTGGGCCAGGCAGAACAGCAGGAGTACGGGGAGCTGGGCCAGGCAGAGCAGCAGGAGGAGAGGAGCTAGGCCAGGCAGAGCAGCAGGAGGACGGGGAGCTGGGCCAGGCATAGCAGCAGGAGGAGAGGAGCTGGGCCAGGCAGAGCAGCAGGAGGAGAGGAGCTGGGCCAGGCAGAGCAGCAGGAGGACGGGGAGCTGGGCCAGGCAGAGCAGCAGGAGGAGAGGAGCTGGGCCAGGCAGAGCAGCAGGAGGAGAGGAGCTAGGCCAGGCAGAGCAGCAGGAGGACGGGGAGCTGGGCCAGGCATAGCAGCAGGAGGACGGGGAGCTGGGCCAGGCAGAGCAGCAGGAGGAGAGGTACTGGGCCAGGCAGAACAGCAGGAGTACGGGGAGCTGGGCCAGGAAGAGTAGTAAGAGGATGGGGACCTGAGCCAGGCAGAGCAGCAGGAGAGAGACCAGACCAGACTCCAGGGGAGAAGGGAGGATCTCCAGACTGACCCATACATCCACCAGGTGACCAGGCTGTTGCAGCAGGTTGCACTAGGCTGGCACGACCACTGTATTTGTGTAAGGATGGGGCCTCAGAACAGACAAATACTTTCTTAGGTCCCACTTGTGATCAACATTTTTCATCCATGACGCAATTTAATAATAATTTTTTCTCTTCAAAGGAACCATTTTCAAATGAGATCAATAACAAATCAATCCAAATGTAAATGTTTTTGCCTTAAGCTTTTTAAAAAGACTGAGACAATATGATTGTGGACCATCTACGGTTCACTGTTTCTCTATAATACTCAGATACGGCTAGAACAACCTGAGGGGACCATATGTGTGATGGGACCGTTTATCCTGCAGTGAGGAAGTAATGATCCTGACACAGAACCATCAACCACCAATCAGGGGCCAGCTTCTCTCTCTCTCACATCCTCCATATCTATTGCCTGCAGCCCTTTATGAAAAGTGTCTGTTTGTATGTGTGTGTCGAAGCAGGGTAGGAGGTCCGTGGGGTGACAGATTAGGGGATTTTTAAAAGGCCTCAGTCCCCGCTCAGCCTCCCAGGTCATAGGGGGGTCAGGTCAGGTGCAGTCCTCGCTCTGTTAGTTCTGGGGGCTAACCTCTGACCTCTGGGGTTGAGAGATCACCCACCGGAGACCCTGGGTGTCTGGGAGGGTTGATAGGGGTCATCAGTGTTTTCATGAAACATCAGCCGTGATTAAGTGTAAAGAAATGAATCATTTGTCTTCATCAGGGCCCCTACACACACCCTACACAGACTAGCTGTGTCAGGGGCAAGAGCCCTCCCAACATGAGCAGTATCCAGCTACACCCCCCTGTTGCACTGAGCATAGGGCTGGGTGGTATACCGTATTTTATGACGTACCGGTTTCGATGTACGGACCGGTTTGGGTTTTTACTTGACCTTCTAGAACGGTGTTTGAATGCTATGTTTGTTAAATGTGATAGGCCGTGTGTAACGTCCATTTTTATAGTGTAACTTCGCTACTTGATTCATCTCTCACTCTCTCTCTCTTTTTGTCCTCTCTCTCTCTCTTTGTGTCTCTCTCGCTCTGTCTTTTTTTGTCTCTCTCTCTTTTTTTGTCTCTCTCTCTCTCTCCTCATCTCTCTCTCTCTCTCCTCTCCTCTCTCTCTCTCTCTTTGTGTCTCTCTCTTTTTGTCTCTCTCTTTGTCTCTCTCTCTCTCTCTCTCTCATCTTTGTCTCTCTCTCTCTCTTTGTCTCTCTCTCTCTCTCTTTGTCTCTCTCTCTTTGTCTATCTCTCTCTCTCTCTCTCTTTGTGTCTCTCTCTCTCTCTTTGTCTCTCTCTCTCTCTTTTTGGTCCTCTCTCTCTCTTTTGTCTCTCTCTCTCTCTCTCTCTTTGGTGTCTCTCTCTCTCTCTTTGTCTCTCCTCTCTCTTCTCCTCTCTTTTTGTCCTCTCTCTCTTGTCTCTTTGTCTCTCTCTCTCTTTGTCTCTC
>NC_034191.2:15207485-15262607 GCF_002021735.2 Oncorhynchus kisutch | reverse complement strand
CTTTACCGGGAGACAAAGAGCTGCTTTATTGACTGCTGGTCTGGTTACCATATAACCAGTGGTGCTGTAGAGCTGAGTCTGCATTTCTCCCTGTACTTACAGAACGTCATGTATGGTATACAACCTAGTGGTACACCTAACACAATACTAGATGCTTCATGGACTGCTGTGAGCAATATTTAAAGGGACACAATACAATATATGTAATAACCAGATAAGAAAAGCCTATCAGATCTGACATGAGGCCAGTTGGAAGGGGGGCATGGTGTGTGTGAAAGGGGACGCATGGCATGGGCCCATAGAGGGGACCGATAGGGGGGTTGGTGGCTAGAGGGGAGGGGGCACTGGGCAGCATGCCAGCCGAGAGAGAAAGAGAGGAACATATGGAGATGATCTCTAATTACCTTCCCTTTACCTCTTAATCATGTGTGTGTGTGTGTGTGTGTTGTGTGTGTGCACAGGGAGGTCTGCCTGGGTCCTACACACACACACACACACACACACAGAGAATTTATAATCCCTCTAATCATGTCTCTATTGGAGGCCACACAGCAGAGCACCCTGCGGTTCTAGTCAACATATAGTACATCCCAGTAGGCACATGCTGTTCACAACACGATAGGCCAGGATCCCTCCTCTCCCACAGACACATCAAGAGATAACAGAGGCAAACCTATCTCCAAAAGACAATACCTCTGCATGGGACCACTATTCAGATGAAAACAAACAAGATGATGCAGTCTGACGTAGGCCCCAGTAAATGACCAGGGTTATGCTAATACTTCACTCCCAAAATATCACAGTTACATTTGTAGTACGCGACAAGAAGGCATTGTCCTGTAGGGCAATCAAATGGATTGGCTTACCGGAATCACGGCAGCTCTGTTCTGAGTCTCTGTCAAATAGAGAGCCTA
Organism: Oncorhynchus kisutch; assembly: GCF_002021735.2. Taxonomy (NCBI): domain Eukaryota; kingdom Metazoa; phylum Chordata; class Actinopteri; order Salmoniformes; family Salmonidae; genus Oncorhynchus; species Oncorhynchus kisutch. Next base: position 15,261,693 of record NC_034191.2, on the reverse strand, counting down.
AAGTGCTACTCTGATTTAACGTGTGTGCGTGACTTTCAGTGTGTGGTTCAAATCACGTTATATTTCTCACATGCTCTGAATACAACAGGTGTAGACCAGACCGTGAAAGGCTTAAGAGTTAAGAAAACTATTACTAAATAAACTAAAGTTTTTTTTTTTAAGTAACACAATAAAACTGTAATAAACTAACAATAACTAATCTACGTACAGAGAGTACCGGTGCCGAGTCAATGTAGAGGTTATATACAGGGGGAACCGGTGCCGAGTCAATGTAGAGGTTATATACAGGAGGGAACCGGTGCCGAGTTCCAATCTGTAGAGGTTATATACCAGGGGGAACCGGTGCCGAGTTCACGTGGCTGTTATATACAGGGGGAACCGGTACAGAGTCAATGTAGAGTTTATATACAGGGGGAACCGGTGCCGAGTCAATGTGGATGTTATATCAGGGGGAAACGGTTACAGAGTCAATGTAGAGGTATATACAGGGGGAAACCGGTGCCGAGTCAATGTGGATGTTATATACAGGGGGAACCGGTGCCGAGTCAATGTAGAGGTTATATACAGGGGGAAACGGTGCCGAGTCAATGTAGAGGTTAATATACAGGGGGAACCGGTGCCGAGTCAATGTAGACTGTTATATACAGGGGGAACCGGTGCCGAGTCAATGTAGAGGTTATATACAGGGGGAACCGGTGCCGAGTCCATGTAGAGGTTATATACAGGGGGAACCGGTGCCGAGTCAATGTAGAGGTTAGCTATACAGGGGGAACACCGGTGCCGAGTCAATGTAGAGGTTATATACAGGGGGAACCGGTGCCGAGTCAATGTGGATGTTATATACAGGGGGTACCGGTACAGAGTCAATGTGGAGGTTATATACAGGGGGTACCGGTACAGAGTCAATGTAGAGGTTATATACAGGGGGTACCGGTACAGAGTCAATGTAGAGGTCATATACAGGGGGTACCGGTACAGAGTCAATGTAGAGGTTATATACAGGGGGGTACCGGTACAGAGTCAATGTAGAGGTTATATACAGGGGGTACCGGTACAGAGTCAATGTGGGGGGCTACAGGCTAGTTGAGGGTAGTGAGGTAATAATATGTACATGTAGGTAGGAGTAACTGTGTATTGATAATAAACAGTGAGGAGCAGCCAATACCCAGACAGCAAAGTGTCCGGGTGGCAATTTGATTAACTGTTCAGCAGTCTTAAGTCTTGGGATAGAAGCTGATAACTTCTTGGACCTAGACCACTTGCCGTGCAGTAGCAGAGAGAACAGTCTACGACTTGGGTGGCTGGATTATTTGACAGCTTTTGAGGCCTTTCCTCTGACACCGTCTGCTATAAAGGTCCTGGATGGCAGGAAGCTTGGCCCCAGTCATGTAGTGGTCCATACACACAACCCTCTGTAGCGCCTTATGGTCAGATGCCCGCCTTTGTTTTTACATTGTTGCTACTCGCTGTTTATTCTCTATGCAGAGTCACTTTACAAATAACCTCAACTAATTAGTAGCCCCTCATATTGATTGACTCTGTACTGGTTCCCCCTATATATAACCTCCACATTTTCTCTGTACTGGTACCCCCTGCAAATAACCTTCACATTGAGTCTGTACTGGTACCCCCTGTATATACCTCCACATTGACTCTGTACTGGTACCCCTGTATTTAACCTTCACATTGAGTCTGTACTGGTACCCCCTGTATATAACCTCCACATTGACTCTGTACTGGTACCCCTGTATATAACCTTCACATTGAGTCTGTACTGGTACCCCCTGTATATAACCTCCACATTGAGTCTGTACTGGTACCCCCTGCAAATAACCTTCACATTGAGTCTGTACTGGTACCCCCTGTATATAACCTCCACATTGACTCTGTACTGGTACCCCTGTATATAACCTCCACATTGACTCTGTACCGGTATCCCCTGTATATAACCTCTACATTGACTCTGTACCGCTACCACCTGTATATAACCTCTACATTGACTCTGTACTGGTACCCCTTGTATATAACCTCCACATTGACTCTGTACTGGTACCCCTGTATATAGCCTCCACATTGACTCTGTACTGGTACCCCTGTATATAACCTCCACATTGACTCTGTACCAGTACCCCCTGTATATAGCCTCCACATTGACTCTGTACCGGTCCCCCCTGTATATAACCTCCACATTGACTCTGTACTGGTACCCCCTGTATATAACCTCCACATTGACTCTGTACTGGTACCCCTGTATATAACCTCCACACTGACTCTGTACTGGTACCCCTGTATATAACCTCCACATTGACTCTGTACTGGTACCCCTGTATATAGCCTCCACATTGACTCTGTACTGGTACCCCTGTATATAACCTCCACATTGACTCTGTACCAGTACCCCCTGTATATAGCCTCCACATTGACTCTGTACCGGTCCCCCCTGTATATAACCTCCACATTGACTCTGTACTGGTACCCCCTGTATATAACCTCCACATTGACTCTGTACTGGTACCCCTGTATATAACCTCCACACTGACTCTGTACTGGTACCCCTGTATATAACCTCCACATTGAGTCTGTACTGGTACCCCTGTATATAACCTCCACACTGACTCTGTACTGGTACCCCTGTATATAACCTCCACACTGACTCTGTACTGGTACCCCTGTATATAACCTCCACATTGACTCTGTACTGGTACCCCCTGTATATAACCTCCACATTGACTCTGTACTGGTACCCCTGTATATAACCTCCACACTGACTCTGTACTGGTACCCCTGTATATAACCTCCACACTGACTCTGTACTGGTACCCCTGTATATAACCTCCACATTGAGTCTGTACTGGTACCCTTGTATATAACCTCCACATTGAGTCTGTACTGGTACCCCTTGTATATAACCTCCACATTGAGTCTGTACTGGTACCCCTGTATATAACCTCCACATTGAGTCTGTACTGGTACCCCTGTATCTAACCTCCACACTGACTCTGTACTGGTACCCCTGTATATAACCTCCACACTGACTCTGTACTGGTACCCCTGTATATAACCTCCACACTGACTCTGTACTGGTACCCCTGTATATAACCTCCACACTGACTCTGTACTGGTACCCCCTGTATATAACCTTGTTATTGTAATGTAATTTTCTTGTGTTACTTTTGATTTAAAAATGCACTTTATTTTATTTTACTTCGCACAATTTTTCTTAACTCTATTTCTTAACTGCATTGATGGTTAAGGGCTTGTCAGTAAGCATTGTCACAATAAGGTCTACACCTGTTGTATTCGGCGCATGTGAGAAATAACATTTGATTTGATTTGAAAGGCAGAGAAACAGTAAACTAATAGTTGACAGCCCCATTAACTGGCCTCTGTTTGTCATTTCACACCTTCCAATTCCAGTGAAATATAGGCCCAGGAACTGAGAGCCAAACAGTACGGTCCACTGCACCACAGGCAGCCCCCTCCAGCCCAGCAGTAACCCACCACATCACAGCCGTCCCCCATCCCAGCAGTAATACACCACATCACAGCCGTCCCCCATCCCAGCAGTAATACACCACATCACAGCCGTCCCCCATCCCAGCAGTAATACACCACATCACAGCCTTCCCCCATCCCAGCAGTAATACACCACATCCCAGCCTTCCCCCATCCCAGCAGTAATACACCACATCACAGCCTTCCCCCATCCCAGCAGTAATACACCACATCCCAGCCTTCCCCCATCCCAGCAGTAATAAACCACATCCCAGCCTTCCCCCATCCCAGCAGTAATACACCACATCACAGCCTTCCCCCATCCCAGCAGTAATACACCACATCACAGCCTTCCCCCATCCCAGCAGTAATACACCCCATCACAGCCTTCCCCCATCCCAGCAGTAATACACCACATCACAGCCTTCCCCCATCCCAGCAGTAATACACCACATCACAGCCGTCCCCCATCCCAGCAGTAATACACCACATCACAGCCTTCCCCCATCCCAGCAGTAACACACCATACCACACTGGCCCCTGCCTGCACCCCAATCCCCATCACCACCATCACCATCACACCGCAGACAATATCATTCAAACCCAATTGTATTACCTCTACCTACCACCAGCTGCTGAGGTATTGTGATTGGAGTGGTAAAGAGAGAGGGGTCTTGGGGTGAATATGTATAGAGCTGTCCCAGTAGAGTGAGATGTGGCCAGGGGAAGGGGAGCCCTCTGGGATTATCGCCTGCTGAGGATACCCCCTCTCTGACGGACTCTTATAAATACAAATGGATACTGTAGCTCCCCCTCGTCTTTACCATGTCCAGGGTGAGGCATCGTCTATGGGACAGACAGGGGTCTATCCTAATTGGTGAGGTGGGGAGGGGTTTGGGTGACTGAGTGACAGGGGTGTCAATTCATTCTGAAAGAAGTCAGGGGTCAGGTGATCAGCAGGGCCAGAGTTGTAGGGATAGGCGATGTATCTCTCTGACATCAGACTTATCTAGACTGGCTGTCCAGCAGAGAGACAGGCCTTCACAAATGGCCCCACCAGACCATCAATAAAAACACTTAAGTGCCTTTCTTCAACCGATGGAATATAAAAGAGCTGGCCAACTGCCATAAGTGTAAAAATGAACAAGTCTGAAGCACGGTCTGTGGCTAAGTCCTGTAGCTGACTATAAGTGGATAGAAGGCCTGAAACAAAGGATATGCTCAGCGGTGAGGATGCAGTGAACTCCGTTGTCTTTGTCCTCTGCGAGAGAGAGAGAGAGAGAGAGAGAGAGAGAGAGAGAGAGAGAGAGAGAGAGAGAGAGAGAGAGAGAGAGAGAGAGAGAGAGAGAGAGAGAGAGAGAGAGAGAGAGAGAGAGGGAGAGAGAGAGAGAGAGGAGAAAGAGTGAGAGAGAGAGAGAGAGAGAGAGAGAGAGAGAGAGCGAGATGAGACAGAGAGAGGAGAGAGAGAGAGAGAGAGAGCGAGATGAGACAGAGAGAGAGAGAGAGAGAGAGAGAGAGAGAGAGGGAGAGAGAGAGAGAGAGGAGAAAGAGTGAGAGAGAGAGAGAGAGAGAGAGAGAGAGCGAGATGAGACAGAGAGAGAGAGAGAGAGAGAGAGAGAGGGAGAGAGAGAGAGAGAGGAGAAAGAGTGAGAGAGAGAGAGAGAGAGAGAGAGAGAGCGAGATGAGACAGAGAGAGGAGAGAGAGAGAGAGAGACAGAGACACAAGGCAAGTTCTGAGCATTGTCCCTTCTACTCTCCTCTACAGTAGCAGCTGGAGGGAAATCGATCATGTTTCCCAATTAATATTTAATCAGGCAGCCACGGACGACCTCGACCAAGGACTCAGTCCACCGCTAAGCAAACACAGACAGCACAATGTAAAGGGAACGGGAAAGGGTGGAGGCCAAGTGCACTCCAAAGAGGACTATCTGCCAGCTTCATTATAGTCACACACACACACACACACACACACACACACACACACACACACACACACACACACACACACACACACACACACACACACACACACACACACACATAACAAAGGGGGGGGCTAGATTAAAGTGGACAGAAGTAGCTGTGTCTGCCAGCCGGCCATGTCTGTCTGACATTTCATCTCCTTGTCAGTCAAAGCCCATCCCATCCCAGCCAATCACACTACTCAGCTGTATAAGCTTTCTGCTACTGGGAAGATACAATATTCATCCTGGGTGTTAATAGACAGACATCACAAAGAGTGACAGTCATCCTGCTGAGAGCAGTGTCAACATCATGCTTCTCCACAATACATGACTGACGTGACACTACAAAGAGGAGGGGAATAAGAAAGGGTACCAAGGAGTCCTCTATCCAAACATCTATCCACCCTGCTGTATATCAACAGTACTATTGTCTGTCTGTCTGTCTGTCTGTCTGTCTGTCTGTCTGTCTGTCTGTCTGTCTGTCTGTCTGTCTGTCTGTCTGTCTGTCTGTCTGTCTGTCTGTCTGTACTGTCTGTCTGTACTGTCTGTCTGTCTGTCTGTCTGTACTGTCTGTCTGTCTGTCTGTCTGTCTGTCTGTCTGTACTGTCTGTCTGTCTGTCTGTCTGTCTGTCTGTCTGTACTGTCTGTCTGTCTGTACTGTCTGTCTGTCTGTCTGTCTGTCTGTCTGTCTGTCTGTCTGTCTGTCTGTCTGTCTGTCTGTCTGTACTGTCTGTCTGTCTGTCTGTCTGTCTGTCTGTCTGTCTGTCTGTCTGTCTGTCTGTCTGTCTGTCTGTCTGTCTGTCTGTCTGTCTGTCTGTCTGTCTGTACTGTCTGTACTGTATGTCTGTCTGTCTGTCTGTCTGTCTGTAATGTCTGTCTGTACTGTCTGTACTGTCTGCCGGTCTGTATTCTCTGTCTTGTCTGTACTGTCTGGTCTGTCTGTATTGTCTGCCTGTCTGTCTGTCTGTCTGTCTGTACTGTCTGTCTAAATGTATATATGTATGTCTGTCTGTCTGTCTGTACTGTATGTCTGTATGTATGTCTGTACTGCCTGTCTGTACTGTCTGTCTGTCTGTCTGTCTGTCTGTCTGTCTGTCTGTCTGTCTGTCTGTCTGTCTGTCTGTCTGTCTGTCTGTACTGTCTGTATTGTCTGTCTGTACTCGCTGTCTTGTATGTCCTGTCTGTCCTGTCTGTACTGCCTGTTCTGTCTGTCTGTCTGTCTGTCTGTCTGTCTGTCTGTCTGTCTGGCTGGCTGGCTGGCTGTCTGTACTGTCTGTCTGTCTGTCTGTCTGTCTGTCTGTCTGTCTGTCTGTCTGTCTGTCTGTCTGTCTGTCTGTCTGTCTGTCTGTCTGTCTGTCTGTCTGTACTCTCTGTCTTGTCTGTCCTGTCTGTCCTGTCTGTACTGTGTGGTCTGTCTGTCTGTCTATCTGTCTGTCTGTACTGTCTGTCTGTACTGTCTGTCTAAATGTATATATGTCTGTATGTCTGTCTAACTGTCTGACTGCAAGTCTGGCAGTCTATCTGCCTGCCTGTTTATCTGCATGTCTGTCTGTCGGCCTGTCTGCCTGTCTGTCTACCTACTGTAGTGCTGTTGTGTGTAGGATTTCACAGCTGATTGGCATGGTTAGTAACAACAGCTCTGATTGGAGGAGAACCGGACATAGATTTAAGGAATCCATCCAAAGTTTTGCTCCATACCCTATTATTTGTTACCATGATAACAGATGAATGAGCATTTAGTGCTGTATGTCACCATAGACTGGAATAATGACAGGGTGCCTGGCCGTGACCTGAGACATAAAGTAGAGAGAGAGAGCTACTGGTCCTGTGGACAGGCTTCAGCATCACCCTCCTGGAGGAGACATAAAGTAGAGAGAGAGAGCTACTGGTCCTGTGGACAGGCTTCAGCATCACCCTCCTGGAGGAGACATGAAGTAGAGAGAGAACTGCTGGTCCTGTGGACAGGCTTCAGCACCATCACCCTCCTGGAGGAGACATGAAGTAGAGAGATAACTACTGGTCCTGTGGACAGGCTTCAGCACCATCACCCTCCTGGAGGAGACATAAAGTAGAGAGAGAACTACTGGTCCTGTGGACAGGCTTCAGCACCATCACCCTCCTGGAGGAGACATAAAGTAGAGAGAGAGAGCTACTGGTCCTGTGGACAGGCTTCAGCATCACCCTCCTGGAGGAGACATGAAGTAGAGAGAGAACTACTGGTCCTGTGGACAGGCTTCAGCATCACCCTCCTGGAGGAGACATAAAGTAGAGAGAGAGAGCTACTGGTCCTGTGGACAGGCTTCAGCATCACCCTCCTGGAGGAGACATGAAGTAGAGAGAGAACTACTGGTCCTGTGGACAGGCTTCAGCACCATCACCCTCCTGGAGGAGACATAAAGTAGCTCTGTGTTTACTGACACAACAAAGGAACATAAGAGAAAGGAGAGGGACAACAAACCCATGTGAATCAAAAAGGCTTTGGGGGTTTTATCTAGCGGGCCCATGTGGGAATGATAATGACCATCTTGGATCCTAAAAAGATCAGCCATTCATCTTAACCCCGGCCTGCCTGGCCAAACTCATAATCCCCCATAACACCCACCACGCAGCACACAGGAGGCAGACAGCAGGGCACTTTGAAGTCAACATTTAGCCCCAGACAAAGCCCATTTCTCCCATCTTTCTCCAATGCTGGGTGCGTAGTTAACATCCCCATCTGCTAGCAGGTTTAATTCCTCTTTTTACCAAATCCTCACCTTTACCCCTCCATGCTCATGGCTCTCTTTCTCTGTCCATCTCTCCATCCCTGCTTCATCTTCTCTCAGCATCTCCTCCTCTCTTTCTCTGTCCTTCTCTCCATCCCTGCTTCATCTTCTCTCAGCGTCTCCTCCTCTCTTTCTCTGTCCTTCTCTCCATCCCTGCTTCATCTTCTCTCAGCGTCTCCTCCTCTCTTTCTCTGTCCTTCTCTCCATCCCTGCTTCATCTTCTCTCAACGTCTCCTCCTCTCTTTCTCTATCCTTCTCTCCATCCCTGCTTCATCTTCTCTCAGCATATCCTCCTCTCTTTCTCTATCCTTCTCTCCATCCCTGCTTCAACTTCTCTCAGTGTCTCCTCCTCTCTTTCTCTATCCTTCTCTCCATCCCTGCTTCATCTTCTCTCAGTGTCTCCTCCTCTCTTTCTCTATCCTTCTCTCCATCCCTGCTTCATCTTCTCTCAGCATCTCCTCCTCTCTTTCTCTGTCCTTCTCTCCATCCCTGCTTCATCTTCTCTCAGCATCTCCTCCTCTCTTTCTCTATCCTTCTCTCCATCCCTGCTTCATATTCTCTCAGTGTCTCCTCCTCTCTTTCTCTATCCTTCTCTCCATCCCTGCTTCATCTTCTCTCAGCATCTCCTCCTCTCTTTCTCTATCCTTCTCTCCATCCCTGCTTCAACTTCTCTCAGTGTCTCCTCCTCTCTTTCTCTATCCTTCTCTCCATCCCTGCTTCATCTTCTCTCAGCATCTCCTCCTCTCTTTCTCTATCCTTCTCTCCATCCCTGCTTCATCTTCTCTCAGTGTCTCCTCCTCTCTTTCTCTGTCCTTCTCTCCATCCCTGCTTCATCTTCTCTCAGCATCTCCTCCTCTCTTTCTCTATCCTTCTCTCCATCCCTGCTTCATATTCTCTCAGTGTCTCCTCCTCTCTTTCTCTATCCTTCTCTCCATCCCTGCTTCATCTTCTCTCAGCGTCTCCTCCTCTCTTTCTCCTGCCTCCCTCAGACTAATTCCTTTCCCATAATGATGGATCATTTCATTCACTCATCCTTTTTATGTTCCCTTGCTCTCTCACCACAGTAGCCAGTCCTGCCTTCCTCTTTCAACATGTTCTATCCATCATAGCAGGAAGCTCGGTCTGAGCTTCCCAGTCCCCCCCCCCCTTCAGCAGTCATCAGGATGAGTGATGAGGCAGGTTAGATGGGTCCATTTTCCCCCTCAGTCTCCTGGTCTTCCCCGGCTGTCCCAGGTGACAGTGTTAAATACTGCCGTCTCAAGGGGACTGAATAGTCTCTCCATTTATTTCAGAAATGACTCTCACCTCCCCCTGTTTTTATCAATCAGGGTGTGAGTAGTGTGGTGAAGGTGGAGGTGCGTGTGCGTGTGCGTGTGACTGTGAATGTCTGGGTGGGGGTGTCTTGGGATCAGTGTTTCTGGATGTGTACGACAGGCCCCTCCAGGTTACTGCACTGTGTTTGAGTGATTCACCTCTCTGTTAGTCCCCACTAGACTCAGACTGCTAGGGATATATTCATCACACCTCTAATGAATGCAACAGTATTAGACACTCTCCTTAGATCACCACTGAATCTTCAAAGAGGAAGACAACATTAAATCGTAAGATAGAGAGGGAAATATATAGAGAGAGAATGAAAGAAAAGGCAAAGACTATAAAGTCAACAACTGAAAACAGAGAGAAAATCAACTCAAACAGTACCAACAACATTGTGATTAGGTGACAGAGATGATACTGGGCCAGGCTGAGTGATAGAGAGGATAGTGGGCCAGGCTGAGAGGATAGTGGCTCAGGTTGAGTGACAGAGAGGGTAGTGGACCAGGCTGAGAGGATAGTGGGCCAGGCTGAGAGGATAGTGGGCCAGGCTGAGAGGATAGTGGGCCAGGCTGAGAGGATGGTTATACACTGTATCGGCAGGATAGGACAGCAAAGTCTGGTAAGACAAGGGGCGGCGGACTATGTATTTTTGTAAATAACAGCTGGTGCATGATATCTAAGGATGTCTTGAGCTATTGCTCACCTGAGGTAGAGTATCTCATGATAAACTGTAGACCACACTATCTACCTGGAGAGTTTTCATCTGTATTTTTTGTAGCTGTTTACTCACTACCACAGTCAGAGGCTGGCATTAAGACAACATTGCATGAGCTGTATTCTGCCATAAGCAAACAAGAAAATGCTCACCCAGAGGCAGAGCTCCTAGTAGCTGGGGACTTTAATGCAGGGAAACTTAAATCCGTTTCACCAAATTTCTATCAGCATTTTAAAACTTCTCTAGGGTAGGGGAGGGGGCAGCACTCGGAATTTTGGATGAAAAGCGTGTCCAAATTAAACTGCCTGCTCCTCAGGCCCAGAAGATAGGATATGCATACAATTGGTAGATAGAAAACACTCCAAAGTTTCCAACACTGTTAAAATAGTATCTGTGACTATAACAGAACTGACTTGGCAGGCGAAAACCTGAGAAAAATCCATTCAGGAAGTAGTGTTTTGTGTTGTTGTAGTTTTCTATTCAATCCCATTACAGTATCCATTGACTTAGAACTCAAATTGCAGTTCCTAGGCTTTCCACTAGATGTCAACTGTCTGAAAAATGAGGGAGTAAGAGCAGTCTGAATGAGTGGACCCTGCAGTGTCACAAAGCTTTTTCATGCACACGACCGAGAGAGTGCCTTTCTTATTTACCTTTTATATTGACAACGTTATTGTCCGGTTGAAATATTATCAATAATTTAGGCTAAAAACAACCTGAGGATTGAATATAAACATTGTTTGACATGTTTCTATGAACTTTACGGATACAATTTGGAAATGTTGTCTGCCTGTTGTGACTGCGTTTGAGCCGGTGGATTACTGAAGAAAACGCGCAAACAAAACAGAGGTTTTTGGATATAAAGAGAGACTTTATCGAACAAAACAAACATTTATTGAGTAAATGAATGTCTTCTGAGTGCAACCATATGAAGATCATTAAAGGTAAGTGATTAATTGTATCTCTATTTCTGACTTGTGTAACTCTTCTACTTGGCTGGTTACTGTTTGTAATGATTTGTTTGCTGAGCGATGTTCTCAAATAATCATAAGGTATGCTTTCGCCGTAAAGCATTTTTGAAATCTGACACCGTGGTTGGATTCACAAGAAGTTAATCTTCAAAGCTATGTAAAATAGTTACATCTTTTCTGAATTTTTATAATGAGTATTTCTGTATTTGAATTTGGCACTCTGCAATTTCACTGGATGTTGGCAAGGTGGGACACTAGCGTCCTACATACCCAATTGAGGTTAAATGTGCAACCAGAGGGGAAAAACTCTGGGCGACCTTTACTCCACACACAGAGACACATACAAAGCTCTCCCTCGCCCTTCATTTGGAAAATCTGACCATAATTCTATTCTCCTGATTCCTGCTTTCAAGCAGAAAATTAAAGCAGGAAGCACCAGTGACTAGATCAATTTTAAAAAGTGGTCAGATGAAGCAGATGCTAAGCTACAGGACTGTTTTGCAGCACAGACTGGAATATGTTCCGGGATTCTTCCGATGGAATTGAGGAGTACACCACATCAGTCATTGGCTTCATCAATAAATGCATCGATGACGTCGTCCCACAGTGACCGTACGTACACACCCCAACCAGAAGCCATGGATTACAGGCAACATTCGCAATATTTTTTGTAAACGGTAGAGCAGGACTCTAACCCGGAAGCTTATAAGAAATCCCACTATGCCCTTGGACGAACCATCCAACAGGCAAAGCCTCAATACAGGACTAAGACCGAATCATACTACACTGGGTCTCTGACGCTCATTGGATGTGGCAGGGCTTGCAAATCATTACAGACTACAAAGGGAAGCACAGTCAAGAGCTGCCCAATGACACAATCCCACCAGACGAGCTAAACTACTTCTATGCTCGCTTCAAGGAAAATAACACTGAAACATGCATGAGAGCACCAGCTGTTCTGGAAGACTGTGTGATCATGCTCTCCGCAGCCAATGTGTGTAGGACCATTAAACAGGTCAACATTCACAAGACCGCAGGCTTTTGCTAGTCCCAGTCCTCATCTGCTATTTGCCAACACACACACACACACACACACACACACACACACACACACACACACACACACACACACACACACACACACACACACACACACACACACACACACACACACACACACACACACAGAGCTCTCTTTCAACAGGGTGCTGCCCAACTCAACTCTTCCTGAGAGTTGCTGTAATATCAAACACATCCTGACATGCAGCAGCTCACTGCACTGTTTGTACAGGAGGAAAACAGCAGAGGTTGACAAAAAAAAGGCATGATTCCCCTAATTCCTCAAGACATTATTAGGCAATATGTTCTAATTAAATGAATGGTGGTCATGTTGGTCAAATAGGCTTCTGGGCAGCACTTTCCTCATTAGCTGGGTAGATTCTGTCCATAACCTAATGAAAAATTCTACTCCTGTGCTGTGTGAAACGCTGTGTGAAACCCTGCCAGGGAGATGCTGCCTGATAATTGGGCCGCCTTGCACTCTGGTTCGTTAAGGGGGGAAAGCAACATAACATAAATTATAAACTGGGTGCTTTGAGCCCTGAATGTTGATTGGCTGACAGCCGTGGTATATCAGACTGTATACCATGGGTATGACAGAACATGTTTTTACTGTTATAATTACGTTGGTAAACAGTTTATAATCACAATAAGGCACCTCGGGGGATTGTGGTATATGACCAATATACTAATAGTAATGGCTGTATCCAGGCACTGGCTTTGCATTGTGCATAAGAGCAGCCCTTAGCCATGGCATATTGGCCATATACCACACCTCCTTGAGCCTTATTGCTAAATAATAACACACCCAAACTGCACACAGGGAAGTGAAGTGAGACCAGATAAAACAACTTCCACTGAACAGAGAATTCCTGCTTGATGAGCAAATAGTCTTTAATGTGTTCAATCTGAAAGAGATTCAGTCCACATGGACATGACTATGAGAACATAGTCATTTACCAGTAGTCAGACATCAAGTTGGACATGGAATAGATAGCAAAGAAATGTGTTAACTACCACAATTATGCATTAATTGCAGGAGCATAAACGTTTATCTTCACCAAGCTACTCCAGTGTAACCCGTCTGGGAAAAGTGCTACTCCCACACAGAGGTCAGAGTTCACCAACAGCAGTTACAGGGCGAGGCTCTGTGTAGTCTGGAGGAGACGAGCACATTGAATATCGAAGTAAGAGTGGTGGCATCCTCCTCTACCCTGAAGGCACCTGGAGCTCTGCGTGTGTGTGTGTGTGTGTGTGTGTGTGTGTGTGTGTGTGTGTGTGTGTGTGTGTGTGTGTGTGTGTGTGTGTGTGTGTGTGTGTGTGTGTGTGGCAAGAGAGAGAGCTCTGAGCTCAGCCAAGTATGGCAGTAGGGATTTCCTCCTCTCTTCATCACTCAATGTCTCTCAAGAGCTGCTTGCTCATTGTCGTTTGTTTTCGACATTGTGAATCTGTCAGGTACCGGTATATTCAAATAAACAATTACCGCTTACAGGCCTGGCAACAATGTGAGGAATTTCTCTGGCTGTGTTGTGTGTTGCAGCTTGCCTCCACTAAGCCTGTGGCTTTGTCTTTCACCAGACACTACAGAGGCTGTGGGTTTGCCTCAGAGAGACACACTAGTCACCCCTAGATCTCTTTTCAAGAGAGTCCCCTGCTTGGCCCCAACAGGGTCACAGAATAGTTTCCCTTCCGTAAGACGAAGGAGATAACAACCTGTCTCTTTCACATCCTCATAGATATCCTCCTCCTCTCTATGTCCATCACGTCTGTGTCGGAGACAGGGTAGAAATCAAACGCTGGAGGAATCTGAGGTGATGTTTCCTGCCTGGGGATTTTTGGAAGGTTTTTCCGTTTTATTCCACTAGTAAAGTGTGAAATGGTTTGGGGAAAATGACAAGTAGGGTGAGGGTGTGTCAGAGCTACTCTCCCTTTCATCTCCGATTGCTAGTCCTCAGGCACTGAGCAGAATGGAGAGGAGGAGAAGAACCAGGAGGAGGATGGTACTGACCAGTCTCTCCTTCTACTTATTTATCTTTCCTCAATGCACCTGCCTGGGGTATCAACTACCTGCCATCTGATTGGCTAGGAGGATCATATAGGCAAGAAGATACTTCAATTTTAATCTCTGTCATTTGATTGGTTCCTTTTTAAGCAGAAATTGTTTGCGCTTCAGATTTTTTTGAGGTAACTCAGTTATTGCAAGTACAAAATCATTTAGCTCATAAAAGAGTCAAATATACTTTCTCTCCCATCTGTTTCTTTCACTAAGGCAATACGATAGCTGCAGTAGATCGTAGCGTTCAGGAATGATGTGGCGTGTTGCTCCTGTAAAAGCACTGTTTGCTTTCCAGGCCGAAACATGTCTGTGTGTAGCTTTGTTAACCACAGGTAAAAACAAACACTGGGGGAGCTCATTGAGAACAAGTGTTTCTTTGCAGTAGCCTAACCCCAACACCCAAATAGGCATTGTGGCAGGGAGGCAGGGACAGATTATTTCACTTGTAATTCACTATATCACAATTCCAGTGGGTCAGATGTTTACATACACTAAGTTGACTGTGGCTTTAAATAGATTGGAAAATTCTAGAAAATGATGTCATGGCTTTAGAAGCTTCTGATAGGCGAATTGACATTATTTGAGTCAACTGGGGGTGTACCTGTGGCTCTATTTCAAGGTCTACCTTCAAACTCAGTGCCTCTTTGCTTGACATCATGTGAAAATAAAAATAAATCAGCCAAGACCTCGGAAAACAATTGTGGACCTCCAAAAGTCTGGTTCATCCTTGGGAGAAATGTCCAAATGCCTGAAGGTACCACGTTCATCTGTACAAACAATAGTATGCAAGTATAAACACCATGCGATGATGCAGCCATCATACCGGTCAGGAAGGAGATGCGTTCTGTCTCTCAGAGATGAACGTACTTTGGTGTGAAATGTGCAAATCAATCCAAGAACAACAGCAAAGGACCTTGTGAAGATGCTGGAGAAAACAGGTACAAAAGTATCTATATTCACAGTAAAACGAGTCCTATATCGACATAAGCTGAAATGCCGCTCAGCAAGGAAGAAGCCACTGCTCCAAAACCACCATAAAGTTTGCAACTGCACATGGGGACAAAGATCGTACTTTCTGGAGAAATGTCCTCTGGTCTGAGGATACAAAAAGATAACTGTTTGGCCATAATGACCATCGTTATGTTTGGAGGAAAAAGGGAGAGGCTTGCAAACCGAAGAACACCATCCCAACCGTGAAGCACGGGGGTGGCAGCATCATGTTGTGAGGGTGCTTTACTGCAGGAGGGACTGGTGCACTTCACAAAATAGATGGTATCATGAGGTAGGAAAATTATGTGGATGTATTGAACCAATATCTCAAGACATCTGTCAGGAAGGTAAATGGGTCTTCCAAATGGACAATGACCACAAGCATACTTCCAAAGTTGTGGAAAAATGGCTTAAGGACAACAAAGTCAAGGTATTGGAGTGGCCATAACAAAGCCCTGACCTCAACCCTATAGAACATTTGTGGGCAGAACTGTAAAAGTGTGTGCGAGCAAGGAGGCCTATAAACCTGACTCGGTTACACCAGCTCTGTCAGGAGGAATGGGCCAAAATGCACCCAACTTATTTTGGGAAGCTTGTGGAAGGCAACCCAAAACATTTGACTAAAGTTAAACTATTTAAAGGCAATGCTACCAAATACTAATTGAGTGTATGTAAACTTCTGACCACTGGGAATGTGATAAAATAAATAAAAGCTGAAATAAATCATTCTCTCTTCTATTATTCTGATATTTCACATTCTTAAAATAAAGTCCTAACTGACCTAAGACATGGAATTTTTGCTAGCATTAAATGTCAGGAATTGTGAAAAACTTAGTTTAAATGTATTTGGCTAAGGTGTATGTAAACCTCCGACTTCAACTGTAAATCAGCAGGGCATGAAAAGACCAGTGCACACTGCCTCTACACACAGCCTCTACACACAGCTAATATGGAGGACCTGGAGTCTTTCTGCTCCTGCTGTGGGACCCTAGGGAGAGATCTGTGGTCACTGTAGATCTGTAGTCACACTCTGTGGAAGACTGAAGTGGAGTTTCTCAAGTAGAATCTCTCTTTCTGCTGTTCTCTCTCTCTCTCGCTCTCTCTCTGGTACACGAGGCCATCAGAAGAACAAAAAAGGCCCTCACTGATTTATACCTCAAGAGTCTGTTTGGATCACCTCCTGTTACCCCTGACAACTACCCTGGGGAGATAACTCTCCACCAGGGAGGAGTGTTTGTTGTTGGCCAGGGAGAGAGAGAAATAGAGTGAGAAGGGGGAGAGAGCGAGCCAGACAGACGAACAGAAAAAGACAGAAAAAGAGAGAAATAGAGAGAAGAGGAGTGTGATCCAAACATGTGGAGACTGAAGAGGACAGATGATTCCTTCTTTCCCCCCAGAGCCCGAAGGAATGAAGTCACAATGTAAGCTCTGTGTTTGAGAGAGAGAAAGAAAGAGAGACCAATATAAAACATATGCGTGTTAACAGCAACACAGCTTGCCCAGTTTGCTTGCACCCAAATAATCAAACAGGAAACAGGAGAAAACAGCTGTTGAAGCATCTGAGTCTGGGCAGGTCTCCTCTCCTCTCTCCTCTCCTCTTCTCAGTAAATTGAATAAACCCAGTGTGTGTGTGTAGTAGATTAACTCCTCCTCTGTTGGGCTGATGGGTGTTTTATGGGTCTGTACCGGGTGGTGACCTGTCCATGGCCTCTTGGGGATCATAGATATGTGGAAATGGGGATATGGGGATTATAGCTACGGGGATCAGAGATATGGGGATATGGGGATCGTAGATATGAGGATCATAGATATGGGGATCATAGATATGGGGATCATAGATATGTGGAAATGGGGATAATACATATGGGGATCATAGATATGGGGATCATAAATATGAAGATATGGGGATCATAAATATGGAGATATGGGGATCATAAATATGGGGAACATAAATATGGAGATATGGGGATAATAGATATGGGGATCATAAATATGGAGATATGGGGATCATAAATATGGAGATATGGGGATCATAAATATGGGGGATCGTGGATATGGGGATCATACATATGGGGGGGATCATCAATATGGGGATCATAGATATGGGGGGGATCATCAATATGGGGATCATAGATATGGGGATATGGGGAACATAGGTATGGGGATTATAGATATGGGGATAATACATAAGGGGATATGGGGATCATAGATATAGGGATCATAGATATGGGGATCATAGATATGGGGATCATAGATAAGGGGATCATATATAAGGGAATCATACATATGTGGATCATATATATGGGGATAATACATATTGGGATCATATATATGGGGATCATAGATGTGGGGATATGGGGATCATAGATGTGGGGATCATAAATATGGAGATATGGCGATCATAGATATAGGGATCATGGATATGGGGATCTTGGTTCCTGAGTATATTGGTTCCTGAGTTCCCTGAAAAGTTGCATATCGAAGGGGCTATTCGATGCTACTGCAGAACACCACAGGATGTTTTTGTGCTGGTCAAGGGCAGTCAAGTCTGGAGTTGAACCAAGGGCTATATCTGTTCTTAGTTCTACATTTCTTGAATGGGGCACGCTTATTTAAGATTTTGAGGAAAGCACTTTTAAAGAGAAACCAGGCATCCTCTACTGACGGGATGAGGTCAATAGACTTCTAGGATACACGGTAAATTGAATAAACCCAGTGTGTGTGTGTAGTAGATTAACTCCTCCTCTGTTGGGCTGATGGGTGTTTTATGGGTCTGTACCGGGTGGTGACCTGTCCATGGCCTCTTGGGGATCATAGATATGTGGAAATGGGGATATGGGGATCATAGCTACGGGGATCAGAGATATGGGGACCCGTTACGCACACAGGCAATGAGGCAGTGATCACTGAGATCCTATTTGAAGACAGCAAAGGTGTATTTAGAGGGCAAGTTTGTCAGGATGATATCCAAGAGGGTGCCCATGGTTACGGATTTAGGGTTGTACCTGGTAGGTTCCTTGATAATTTGTGTGAGATTGAGGGCATCTTGCTTAGATTGTAGTACGGCCAGGGTGTTTTAAGCATGTCCCAGTTTAGGTCACCTAACAGTACAATGGTATCGCATATGGTGTCCAGGGCACAGCTGGGGGCTGAAGGGGGTCTATAACAATGGTTAGAGACTTGTTTCTGGAAAGGTGGATTTTTAAAAGTAGAAACTCGAACTGTTTGGGCACAGACCTGGATAGTATGACATAAATCTGCAGGCTATCCCTGCAGTTGATTGCAACTCCACCCCCTTTGGCAATTCTATCTTGTCGGAAAATGTTATAGTTAGGGATTTTTGGTGGCCTTCCTAAGCCAGGATTCAGACAAGGCTAGGACATCCAGCTTGGAGTGTGCTAAAGCAGTGAATAAAACAAACTTAGGGAGGAGGCTTTTACGGTTACAGAAGTCAACAAATAAGAGCGCCTGGGGAATGGGGGTGGTGTTGGGGGCTGCAGGGCCTGGTTAACCTCTACATCATCAGAGGAACAGAGGAGGAGTAGGATAAGGGTACGGCTAAAGTCTATCAGATCTGGTGGTCTAGTGCTTTCGGAACAGAGAGTAAAATGAGCAGATTTCTGGGCGCGGAAGAGTAGAGTCAAGGCATAATGTACAGACAAGGGTATGGTAGGATGTGAATACAGTGGAGGTAAAACCTAGGCATTGAGTGACGATAAGAGAGGTTTTCACTAGAGGCATCATTTAAGCCAGGTGAGATCACCGCATGTGTGGGGGGTGGGACAAAAAGGCTAGCTAAGGCATATTGAGCAGGGCTGGAGGCTCTACAGTGAAATAAGACAATAATCACTAACCAAAACAGCAATAGACAAGGCATATTGACATTAGGGAGAGGCATGTGTAGCCGAGTGATCATCGGGTCCAGTGAGTAGCTAGGCGAGCTGGAGGCATGGCGATTCAGACAGCTAGCAGGCCGGGGCTAGCAGGCTAGTAGATGGGCCTTCGGGGGACGTCGCAACGGAAGAGCCTGTTAAAACCCCCTCGGACGGTTATGTCGGCAGACCAGATCGGCGGGGCTCCGTGTCGGCAGTTAAAGGGTCCAGGCGTATTGGCAAAATAGGTATTGTAGCCCAAGAATTAGCTGATGGACCTCTCCAGTCTAACTGGTGCTTGCTCGGGACAGAGACGTTAGCCAGGAGTAGCCACTCGAATAGCAGCTAGCTAGCTGCAATGATCCGGTGTAAAGGTTCAGAGCTTGTGGTAGGAATCCGGAGATGAGGTAGAGAAAAGCAGTCCGATATTCTCTGGGTGCAATTCTCTGGGTGCAAACTGGCAGGAATTGACCATGTCCGAGTTAACGGTGATGACCGCTAGCAGAGGCTAACTGACTACTAGCTAGTAGCTAGTTAGCTGGCTAGCTTCTGATGGGGGTTCCGGTTCTAAAGTGTAAAAAATAGCAGATCCGTACCACATTGGGTGAGGCGCGTTGCAGGAGAGTATGTTCAGATGGAAATTGAGATTTAAAAAATATATATAATAAATATATACAAAGAAAAATGTATATATATGGGACCGGACAGGACAAGACAAACAGATGTCCTACTGCTACGCCATCTTGGAAGAACTATATGGGGAGAGTGTGTGGTGTGTGAGGGGGTGGCGAAGGGGCTATGGATGACAGTTTAACGGCCCCAGGGCTTCCATTTCCCCAGCCCCCTGGTGGAGCTGAGTGGGAGAGGGGTGCTGTGGTGCAGCTCCGTGCTGGGCCCCATCAGGTCCTACAGCTGTTGCCCACCCCAGGGGCCCATCTCGTGCCAAGCAGCCCACACCACAAGGAGCGCGCACACACACACACACACACACACACACACACACACACACACACACACACACACACACACACACACACACACACATACACACTACAAGTGCACGGTGTCAAGCAACCGTTGCCCATATAAGCTCCAATTTCCATCGCACAGTTTTAAAGTAGGCCAATTAAGATGATTTTCTACGGTTTCTCCTGCCCGCTCTCTCCCTCTCTACTCACCAGGCTCCCTGTGGGGCTTAAACACACACAGACTGGTCCTCAGAACAAATATGAACTGTTCAGGCTTGGAGGACTGGGTGTGGCTTCTCCTTTGACTGTGTTTTTGAGGAGCCAAAAACATACGTGGAAAATTATGTTAAAAGCATTAGCTCACTAAGCTCAATGCTCTGTTGTTGGCCTTGCCCTGTCTCCCCTATCTCTGTCTCAATCAACACACATCTTAATGTCAGATGTAACGTGTATGACACTGTCGTTAACTGTGTATGAACTGTGAAACATCCGCTGTGTGATTGTGAATGTTCGTGACAGAGCGGTTGGTGACACTTACCTGCAGTAATCAAGGTAATCATTGCAGAGGCACAGATTGGACACGAGGAGTGGTCAGGAGGACACAGAGGTAAAGAGAACACAACATAGAAGAGGTTTAGCAATAGAGTTGGAATGGTTTCTGATGTAAGGGGTCAGACAGCAGTAAAGAGCATTGCATTTCAGGTGAGTCTAAACAGACCCAACAGTGAGCTGGGGATAGAGGGGAGAGCCCTGTGTCGGACTCTCTAGCATCTAATCTCAACTTGCCCTCCTTCTCCTCCATCCCTCCATCCTCCCCTCTTAACAGCTGCATAATCCCTTGAACTCTGACCCCAGGAAATTCACTCTCCAAACCTTGACCATTTCCCTTCCCCTCCCTCTAGCATGCCTGGCTGATCTCCATCATCCATTATCATTCCATTGTATGCGGCCAAGGGAAACTATTTAAATTCCCGTGGCCAGAAATCCACTTACTAGCTAAAGGTGAGAGGGGAGGAGAGGAGAGGCTGGGGCTGGTGTTGGGCTGGTGTTAATGGATAATGGAGCCTGGCCTGCCAGTGTGAGCATCCTTATCGGAAAATTACTTCTCAATTAGTAGGTTATAAAAGTACAAAATCATTGGTTTGATCATATTCCGGCTCACCTCAGGAATAATGTGTGGTCTGGGTGTTAATATGTTATAGGTCCTATGTGATACATGTCTGTATGCCTCAAATAATACCTGCTGAGGGCAAAGAACAGGATATTTCTGTCTTATTATATTGACTCACAGAACATCATGTGAGTGTTCATGAGAGATGTACCTTCCAGTATAATCACCCTGACTCACAGAGCATCACACTACTACCTTGCAGGATAATCACACTGACTCACAGAGCATCACACTACTACCTTCCAGTATAATCACACTGACTCATAGAGCATCACACGACTACCTTCCAGCATAACCACACAGACTCACATATTATACCCACTACCTTCCAGGATAAGCACACTGACTCAGAGTATACCCACTACCTTCCAGGATAATCACACTGACTCACAGAGTATACCAACTACCTACCAGTATAATCACACTGACTCACATATTATACCCACTACCTTCCAGGATAAGCACACTGACTCAGAGTATACCCACTACCTTCCAGGATAATGACACTGACTCACATAGGATACCCACTTCCTTCCAGGATAATCACACTGACTCACAGATTATACCCACTACCTTCCACAATAATCACACTGACTCACAGAGTATACCCACTACCTTCCAGGATAATCGCACTGACTCACAGATTATACCCACTACCTTCCAGGATAATCACACTGACTCACAGAGTATACACACTACCTTCCAGGATAATCACACTGACTCATAGATTATACCCACTACCTTCCAGGATAATCACACTGACTCACATAGTATACCCACTACCTTCCAGGATAATCACACTGACACACAGAGTATCACACTACTACCTTCCAGGATAATCACACTGACTCATAGATTATACCCACTACCTTCCAGTATAATCACACTGACTACCAGAGTATACACACTACCTTCCAGGATAATCACACGGACTCATAGATTATACCCACTACCTTCCAGGATAATCACACTGACTCACAGAGTATACCCACTACCTTCCAGGATAATCACACTGACACACAGATTATACCCACTACCTTCCCGGATAGTCACACTGACTCACAGAGTATACCCACTACCTTCCAGGATAATCACACTGACACACAGAGTATACCCACTACCTTCCAGTATAATCACCCTGACTCACAGAGCATCACACTACTACCTTGCAGGATAATCACACTGACTCACAGAGCATCACACTACTACCTTCCAGTATAATCACACTGACTCATAGAGCATCACACTACTACCTTCCAGGATAATCACACTGACTCACAGAGCATCACACGACTACCTTCCAGCATAACCACACAGACTCACATATTATACCCACTACCTTCCAGGATAAGCACACTGACTCAGAGTATACCCACTACCTTCCAGGATAATCACACTGACTCACAGAGTATACCAACTACCTACCAGTATAATCACACTGACTCACATATTATACCCACTACCTTCCAGGATAAGCACACTGACTCAGAGTATACCCACTACCTTCCAGGATAATGACACTGACTCACATAGGATACCCACTTCCTTCCAGGATAATCACACTGACTCACAGATTATACCCACTACCTTCCACAATAATCACACTGACTCACAGAGTATACCCACTACCTTCCAGGATAATCGCACTGACTCACAGATTATACCCACTACCTTCCAGGATAATCACACTGACTCACAGAGTATACACACTACCTTCCAGGATAATCACACTGACTCATAGATTATACCCACTACCTTCCAGGATAATCACACTGACTCACATAGTATACCCACTACCTTCCAGGATAATCACACTGACACACAGAGTATCACACTACTACCTTCCAGGATAATCACACTGACTCATAGATTATACCCACTACCTTCCAGTATAATCACACTGACTACCAGAGTATACACACTACCTTCCAGGATAATCACACGGACTCATAGATTATACCCACTACCTTCCAGGATAATCACACTGACTCACAGAGTATACCCACTACCTTCCAGGATAATCACACTGACACACAGATTATACCCACTACCTTCCCGGATAGTCACACTGACTCACAGAGTATACCCACTACCTTCCAGGATAATCACACTGACACACAGAGTATACCCACTACCTTCCAGTATAATCACACTGACTCACAGAGTATACCCACTACCTTCCAGTATAATCACACAGCTAGGAGTGAGGTCTTTATCTCTCTCCCTGGGTAGGAAGTTAATTACACAATAGGAAATAAGAAAGGAGGCAAAGCGAGATTGGTACTTTTTTAATATGCAAATGCGATGCCTGTTAATACCCTAAAAATGTCACAGGCAGTCAGTGATGAGATATTTCATAAGAGCCAGCATCACATCTGAAACGGCAACTAAAGCAGAGATAAACTACTGTATCATACCCCATTTCTTTACACTGAAACATCTATCCATTATCCAGGCCTGATGGCTACATGAAATCAGTTCTTTAGAAAGGCAGCAGAGCACACGTTCAAAGCTCTGCTACAGATCAGAGGGAATGAATACTAGCCAAGACACAGTGTTAATTATTCTAGACGGGACACAGTGTTAATTATTCTAGATGGGACACAATGTTAATGATTCTAGCCAGGACACAGTGTTAATTATTCTAGCCAGGACACAGTGTTAATTATTCTAGCCAGGACACCGTGTTAATTATTCTGGGCATGACACAGTGTTAATTATTCTAGCCAGGACACAGCGTTAATTATTCTAGCCAGGACACAGTGTTAATTATTCTAGCCAGGACAAAGTGTTAATTATTCTAGCCAGGACACAGTGTTAATTATTCTAGCAAGGACACAGTGTTAATTATTCTAGCCAGGACACAGTGTTAATTATTCTAGCCAAGACACAGTGTTAATTATTCTGGGCATGGCACAGTGTTAATTATTCTAGCCAGGACACCGTGTTAATTATTCTAGCCAGGACACAGTGTTAATTATTCTAGCCAGGACACAGCGTTAATTATTCTAGCCAGGACACAGTGTTAATTATTCTAGCCAGGACAAAGTGTTAATTATTCTAGCCAGGACACAGTGTTAATTATTCTAGCAAGGACACAGTGTTAATTATTCTAGCCAGGACACAGTGTTAATTATTCTAGCCAAGACACAGTGTTAATTATTCTGGGCATGACACAGTGTTAATTATTCTAGCCAGGACACCGTGTTAATTATTCTAGCCAGGACACAGTGTTAATTATTCTAGCCAGGACACAGTGTTAATTATTCTAGCCAAGACACAGTGTTAATTATTCTGGGCATGACACAGTGTTAATTATTCTAGCCAGGACAAAGTGTTAATTATTCTAGCCAGGACACAGTGTTAATTATTCTAGCAAGGACACAGTGTTAATTATTCTAGCCAGGACACAGTGTTAATTATTCTAGCCAAGACACAGTGTTAATTATTCTGGGCATGACACAGTGTTAATTATTCTAGCCAGGACACCGTGTTAATTATTCTAGCCAGGACACAGTGTTAATTATTCTAGCCAGGACACAGTGTTAATTATTCTAGCCAAGACACAGTGTTAATTATTCTGGGCATGACACAGTGTTAATTATTCTAGCCAGGACACAGTGTTAATTATTCTAGCCAGGACACAGTGTTAATTATTCTGGGCATGACACAGTGTTAATTATTCTAGCCAGGACACAGTGTTAATTATTCTAGCCAGGACACAGTGTTAATTATTCTGGGCATGACACAGCGTTAATTATTATAGCCAGGACACAGTGTTAATTATTCTAGCCAGGACACAGTGTTAATTATTCTGGGCATGACACAGCGTTAATTATTATAGCCAGGACACAGTGTTAATTATTCTAGCCAGGACACAGTGTTAATTATTCTGGGCATGACACAGTGTTAATTATTCTAGCCAGGACACAGTGTTAATTATTCTAGCCAGGACACAGTGTTAATTATTCTAGCCAGGACACAGTGTTAATTATTCTGGGCATGACACAGCGTTAATTATTATAGCCAGGACACAGCGTTAATTATTTTCTCTATTGTTCTCTGTTCTGTCTCAAGCTCTCACAAGACCAAGTCGAGATCAGACTGAGAGAGGCTTCACTGTATGGCTCTTATACATGCAGAACATTATTAATGGTTTACTGACCACCAGTTTCCACTCGCCCTCCATTGTAAAATAGGCTGATTATTGCAGGAAACTGGCCTGTTATACTGTGGACTCAGCTTTTACTCCCCAACCCATCTACTCACCCTGCATCACCCATACACACTATTCCATACCAGAACAACAACCCATTCTGAGACTCACAAAGAAAATCACTACCTAGACAATAAACCCTGTCTTTGAACTAGGTTCAAACCAGCTTCTGCTATCAATCAATCAATCAAAATACAATAACAGACAGGGCAGGGTACTGCCACTCATCACATCGTGTTGCTTAGGGAGGGCAGGAGAACAGAGAAAGATGAGACATACAACAAGACAATCAACAACAAAAGCAACAAGACAATAAGGAACGGAAGGAAGGGGGATGAGAGCAGGCCCCACCCTGGAGGGCTAATCTGGGCCAGTTCAAAGGGACATCAGGGGGTTCTTTATATTGCTCCGGCTGTGCTGGCACCCCTGACACCCCAGCCTTGTGAACTCTGACCCTGGGGCATCGTAGCCCCCCACGCCGCCTACTGTTCCAGCAACCCCACCCCTAGGAACCCTGCCACAAACACAGACGGTACACACACACTCACATTCATTATTAATCTGTTTCACTACTCCTTCCCTCTCTCTCCTCTCTCTCCTCTCTTCTCTTGCTCATCTCTTCCCTCTCTCCCCCTCTCCTCTCTTCCCTTTCTCTTCCCCCGCTCTCCTCTCCTCTCTTCCCCTCTCCTCTCGTTCCCCTCTCCTCTCTTCCCCCTCTCCTCTCTTCCACCTCTCCTCTCTTCCCCTCTCCTCTCGTTCCCCTCTCCTCTCGTTCCCCTCTCCTCTCTTCCCCCTATCCCCTCTCATCTCTTCCCCCTCTCATCTCTTCCCCCTCTCCCCTCTCTCTCTTCCCCCTCTCCCCTCTCCTCTCTTCCCCCGCTCTCCTCTCCTCTCTTCCCCCTCTCCCCTCTCCTCTCTTCCCCCTCTCCCCTCTCCTCTCTTCCCCCTCTCCCCTCTCCTCTCTTCCCCCTCTCCCCTCTTCCCTTTCTCCTCTTTTCCCTTTCTCCTCGCTTCCCTCTCTCCTCTTCCCCAGTGCAGTCACCCTGGGGTGGGCATTATACCGCCTCTCTGATTAGAGGGGGTAGGCAAGCAGAATGGCTGAGGGGAACAGCCAAATCTAATTTCATATGCATCCTTTATTCTGGGGCCGAGGAGCTGAAGAGCATAGGAGGAGTAATAGATTGTATTTTAGTGCTGAGAAGAGGAGAAGTGCATTTCTTTGGAAATAGCTGAGGGGACCCTGGCCTCACCTCTCCCAGGTCAGCACGCTAGGCGGTTAGCGATGCTAGCTTGGTAATTCTAAGGATATCTAGCCCACATTACAGGACTCCATGATAGTGTCAGTCAAGTTCTGTGACTAGTGAATGTCTTCTCCCTCAGACTGGGGTTCTGTGACTAGTGAATGTCTTCTCCCTCAGACTGGGGTTCTGTGACTAGTGAATATCTTCTCCCTCAGACTGGGGTTCTGTGACTAGTGAATGTCTTCTACCTCAGACTGGGGTTCTGTGACTAGTGAATGTCCTCTCCCTCAGTCTGGGGTTCTGTGACTAGTGAATGTCTTCTCCCTCAGTCTGGGGTTCTGTGACTAGTGAATGTCTTCTCCCTCAGTCTGGGGTACTGTGACTAGTGAATGTCTTCTCCATCAGCCTGGGGTTCTGTGACTAGTGAATATCTTCTCCCTCAGTCTGGGGTTCTGCGACTAGTGAATGTCTTCTCCCTCAGTCTGGGGTTCTGTGACTAGTGAATGTCTTCTCCCTCAGTCTGGGGTTCTGTGACTAGTGAATGTCTTCTCCCTCAGTCTGGGGTACTGTGACTAGTGAATGTCTTCTCCATCAGCCTGGGGTTCTGTGACTAGTGAATATCTTCTCCCTCAGTCTGGGGTTCTGTGACTAGTGAATGTCTTCTCCCTCAGTCTGGGGTTCTGTGACTAGTGAATATCTTATCCATCAGACTGGGGTTCTGTGACTAGTGAATATCTTCTCCCTCAGTCTGGGGTTCTGTGACTAGTGAATGTCTTCTCCCTCAGTCTGGGGTTCTGTGACAAGTGAATATCTTATCCATCAGACTGGGGTTCTGTGACTAGTGAATGTCTTCTCCCTCAGTCTGGGGTTCTGTGACTAGTGAATATCTTCTACCTCAGACTGGGGTTCTGTGACTAGTGAATGTCTTCTCCCTCAGACTGGGGTTCTGTGACTAGTGAATGTCTTCTCCCTCAGTCTGGGGTTCTGTGACTAGTGAATATCTTCTCCCTCAGTCTGGGGTTCTGTGACTAGTGAATGTCTTCTCCGTCAGTCTGGGGTTCTGTGACTAGTGAATATCTTATCCATCAGACTGGGGTTCTGTGACTAGTGAATGTCTTCTCCCTCAGTCTGGGGTTCTGTGACTAGTGAATGTCTTCTCCCTCAGTCTGGGGTTCTGTGACTAGTGAATATCTTCTACCTCAGACTGGGGTTCTGTGACTAGTGAATGTCTTCTCCCTCAGACTGGGGTTCTGTGACTAGTGAATGTCTTCTCCCTCAGTCTGGGGTTCTGTGACTAGTGAATATCTTCTCCCTCAGTCTGGGGTTCTGTGACTAGTGAATGTCTTCTCCGTCAGTCTGGGGTTCTGTGACTAGTGAATATCTTATCCATCAGACTGGGGTTCTGTGACTAGTGAATGTCTTCTCCCTCAGTCTGGGGTTCTGTGACTAGTGAATATCTTATCCATCAGACTGGGGTTCTGTGACTAGTGAATGTCTTCTCCCTCAGTCTGGGGTTCTGTGACTAGTGAATATCTTCTCCCTCAGTCTGGGGTTCTGTGACTAGTGAATGTCTTCTCCCTCAGTCTGGGGTTCTGTGACTAGTGAATATCTTATCCATCAGACTGGGGTTCTGTGACTAGTGAATGTCTTCTCCCTCAGTCTGGGGTTCTGTGACTAGTGAATGTCTTCTCCCTCAGACTGGGGTTATGTGACTAGTGAATGTCTTCTACCTCAGACTGGGGTTCTGTGACTAGTGAATGTCCTCTCCCTCAGTCTGGGGTTCTGTGACTAGTGAATGTCTTCTACCTCAGACTGGGGTTCTGTGACTAGTGAATATCTTCTCCCTCAGAATGTGGTTCTGTGAGCAGGAATCTTATGTGTTGGGCTGAGTCAAGTTAATTACCTCAGATAGGATACCTCAGTGAGAGTAGTTTTCAGGCCAGGGTTGTGGTTCTTGTGGTTGGACAGACTCTCCACAACCATAAGCTTTATATTCTATTCTCAATGGAAAGGTTTACTTAGCTGATGACTCAAACTGAACTATTCCACTAATCTATCTTTCACTACTTACTTCAATGTGATACTGCCATCGTTGAAGTCGTTTGTGGTGAGGTCAAAATGGGTGTTGTGCAAAACAAAGTCATCATCGATTGGATAATCACTAATCAAAGCCAATTAACCCACCTGTGTTCTGGCTCTGGTCCAATCCATCAGATTCTGGGGACCAATCAGAATGGTTAGAATGTGTTTGCGTTCTACAACTCGTCAGGGAGGTACTCATATCCAGACTCGTTGAGGAGAAGAAACTAACGTATGTGTGGTGTAGCGTTTGGCCGGAGCAAGGGGTTTAGGTAGCCAGGTCACATGCTTACTTGGACGAAGAAGAGATGAGCCTTCCATTACAGCACTGGGGAGGGCTGAAACTGGGCTGAAAAGAGGATCACAGTGAGAGGATGCTACTAGACAACTGGTCAGCAGTATCATTATGCAGCAACTCTGAGGTGTCCCACACTGTCACAGCTAAACCACCACTGACTGGGCACACAGTAAAACACCCCAACACACACTAACGCACAGCAACGCAGAGCAACACACACTAACAGACACTAACAGACACAAACACACACTAACGCACAGCAACGCACAGCAACAGACACTAACAGACACTAACAGATACGAACAGACACTAACAGACACTAACACACTCCTTTCCCTGGAAAGAGAGATGGCTGGAGCCTTCTAGCCAGCACTGCTCAGTAGGTGTGGTAAGTGGTGGTATTCTAGAAAACACTTTCTCCTCTCGTGGGAATGCCAATTAGTGATAGGAGAGAGGAAACCTTTACTGACATTCAATCAATCACCACACACACACACACAGAGAGAGAGACACGGGAGGAGGACAAAGAGATTCAGGGAAGATATACCAATCTCTCCCTGCTACGCCTCTCCAACTCCATATGTTAGCAATAATACCTTCATTTCCATGTTACACACACACACACACACACACACACACACACACACACACACACACACACACACACACACACACACACACACACACACACACACACACACACACACACACACACACACACACACACACACACACACACACACACACACACACACACTCTCTCTCTCTCACTGGGACACTGCTTTTTCATAAAACACATGCTCAAACAATCTACAACAAACACATTGTCTTCACACAAACACACTCATTAACCATCTATTTTCTAAGCCTCCCTTGAGTGTGAAAACAAGTGGAGACATTGCAGGGGTGGAATGAAACATGGGAAACATGGGTAATAATGAGAAGTCTTTCATTTCCAAAACAACAAGGACTCCATAGAAATGCGTGATCTTTGGAACTGAATAAATTGCGTGATGTAATCTTTACGATTCGTCCTCCCTGATCGTTTTTTTTCCACCATTCTTCTGTTATAAATCAGTGAGCTGTAGTGGGTTTCCTTGTGAATAACAATTCAATGTGAATGGCAGGCAGCCAGACAATGACTTCCCTTTGCTGTCTGTTGTTTCTGTCCCTGTCAGGGTTCTACAAGACACTCTGGTCTGGCTGTGGTTGTTGGACCGAGCTCTGTGACCCGGGAGGGGAGTCCAGAGCCCCCCCCCCCCATTTTCCTCCATTTCTTCTACAGTGGGATGTAGCCAGCCACACTGTACACTGCACTGCACGGGAAGTAGACACACACACACACACACACGCGCCGTGCTGCTGATCATTAGCACCTTGTTGAAACCAATCTCCCAGATTACCCAGAGTCCATCTCCACAAGTTCAAAGTCTCTCCACTGTGGTTGAAACAACGCTGCGATAGTAGCTGTTGTAGCTGCGCCCAGAACGATCACACACTCCAATGAGCTGCTTCACGAAAAGACACTGAAGCACAGCAACTCTGAGCGACAAAATTGACTTTGATTGCTAATGAAACCAACAATGGGGAACATATCACATTTCCAGTGTAATACCTATTCACAATCCCAGAGGTGATGAAAAGAGACATGTGTGAGAAAAAAATCTAACTCCCTCCTTGTAGGCATGGTTACAGAGACAGTCAGTAGAAACATCTGGGCTTAAAAGATACACAGTACTGTTGTACATATCTACTCTCTCACTGACGTTGGTCTGAAGTACCACCACGGTCTGTCCCAAACACTGTTCAACTGACAGGTTGTGTTGACTCTACTCTCTCACTGACGTTGGTCTGAAGTACCACCACGGTCTGAAGTACCACCACGGTCTGTCCCAAACACTGTTCAACTGACAGGTTGTGTTGACTCTACTCTCTCACTGACGTTGGTCTGAAGTACCAACACGGTCTATCCCAACCACTGTTCAACTGACAGGTTGTGTTGACTCTACTCTCCCTGACGTTGGTCTGAAGTACCACCACGGTCTGTCCCAAAAACTGTTCAACTGACAGGTTGTGTTGACTCTACTCTCTCACTGACGTTGGTCTGAAGTACCACCACGGTCTGTCCCAAACACTGTTCAACTGACAGGTTGTGTTGACTCTACTCTCCCTGACGTTGGTCTGAAGTACGACCACGGTCTGAAGTACCACCACGGTCTGTCCCAAACACTGTTCAACTGACAGGTTGTGTTGACTCTACTCTCCCTGACGTTGGTCTGAAGTACGACCACGGTCTGAAGTACCACCACGGTCTGTCCCAAACACTGTTCAACTGACAGGTTGTGTTGACTCTACTCTCCCTGACGTTGGTCTGAAGTACCACCACGGTCTGTCCCAAACACTGTTCAACTGACAGGTTGTGTTGACTCTACTCTCACAGACGTTGGTCTGAAGTACCACCTTGGTCTGTCCCAAACACTATTCAACTGACAGGTTGTGTTGACTCTACTCTTCCTGACGTTGGTCTGAAGTACCACCTTGGTCTGTCCCAAACACTGTTCAGCTGACAGGTTGTGTTGACTCTCTGCCATGTGCCAGCTCCACAGCCCTTCTCATAGTGGTGAACAGTTGGTTTTCCATGGGTTATTACACCAGATGTCATTTACAATACACACAATGCCAACACTATAACATACAAGGACTGTCTGACATTTATGAACCTACCGTAGAATGTCGTGGATACCAGCCAGCCAGTCAAGTTAACTTTTACATTTCCAAATGATCCGTATAACTATAAATCCACGAGTGAAAAAATATTCTCCATGAAGGAAATATTATTATTTTTATTTTATTTAAATTTGACCTTTATTTTACTAGGCAAGTCAGTTAAGAACAAATTCTTATTTTCAATGATGGCCTAGGAACAGTGGGTTAACTGCCCGTTCAGGGGCAGAACGACAGATTTGTACCTTGTCAGCTCGGGGATTTAAACTTGCAAGCTTTTGGTTACTAGTCCAACGCTCTAACCACTAGGCTACCCTGCCGCCGTCAGAGCTAACCAACAAAAGCCTTGTTCTCCCCCCTCTAGTCCTGTCTCTGTATCTCATTCCAAAAGCCTTGTTCTCTCCCCTCTAGCCATGTCTCTGTATCTCATTACAAAAGCCTTGTTCTCTCCCCTCTAGCCATGTCTCTGTATCTCATTACGAAAGCCTTGCTCTCTCCCCTCTAGTCCTGTCTCTGTATCTCATTACGAAAGCCTTGTTCTCTCCCCTCTAGTCCTGTCTCTGTATCTCATTACAAAGGCCTTGTTCTCCCCCCTCTAGCCATGTCTCTGTATCTCATTACAAAAGCCTTGTTCTCTCCCCTCTAGCCCTGTCTCTGTATCTCATTACAAAAGCCTTGCTCTCTCCCCTCTAGCCCTGTCTCTGTATCTCATTACGAAAGCATAGTGTATTCATTATGATAACATGACCTTAGGGCCTGGGTCTGTGTTAAGGTCAGAGGTGACTGAGTGGACATGGCTGTGATGGGATGTGAGTGGGAATCAGGTGGGAGGGATCTCCATTACTATGCACTAGTCAATATGCACATATTGTTAAAAGATGTATGTATAGCATCGACTAGCATCGAGGCTAGCATCGACTGGTGCTGGAAGACAGAGTGAGAGGGCATTAAGGTGATCTATACAGGAGGCATACATCTCTGTATGACATTTAGACTAATCACAACACTAACCTCCACATCTCTCTGTCTCCTAGGACCACTACACCTAACGCACTGCTGTAGCAGGGACAAATATGCTCAGATGATACTGTTGACTGTAGGTATAAGTCAATAGAAACATGGGTTTAAGGAAATGACAGTTGAATTCTAGATAATTATACCCTGATTATGGAGAGAAGGACTACATTCCTCAGTACTTTCTACCAACAGCATGCATAACCATCCACAAGACCCACAAGTGACGGGGCAGAGAGAGAGAGTATTGTGTTTATGCAGTGCTAAATCTGAGCTCGCTGTGGAATAGGACGGCAGGGTCCTGCTAAACCCTGCAATTACCTCCATAAACCCCTCTTCCCCCCATTTCTTCCCCCTCTCTTCCCCTCCTTTCCCCTCCTCCTCCCTCAGGAGGGCAGCTTTCACAGACCATCAAGTGGGTCTTGGCTGGATTAGACTCTGTATGAGTAGGGCAGAATTGCATCGCCAGGCACAATTACAGGCTGCCGTCCTCTTGGCTCCACCCATACGCACACACACACACACACACACACACACACACACACACACACACACACACACACACACACACACACACACACACACACACACACACACACACCGGTTAATTTTCTCCAGCCTCTCCATCAGGCAGCTGGCATCCAGCTGGGCATGGCTTCTCAGGGCGTTGCGGTGCCCACATGTAACTCGGCAGCCAGGGAATGCCAGGGTCCCACATGTGCTGTTGGAGGGGTAGATTGAAGTCTACATGGTGCATTGGCCACGTGTGAGGACACACAGGAGAACATTCCAGAGCTTCCAGCTCTGACTGGGGACTGGAGAGCCAATCAGAGTCAGAGGAGGGCACGGCTGTGGTCTGGTGGGCACCGTGTTGGCACACCGCTCATTAAACATCTGTAGAAAGGATTTAGAGCTACACTGTTCTGACTTAACACACCACCAGATATCTATTAAACTCTCTACTGTTGCCCCATCAAGACTAGTCTATGCAGACATTTCATCATTGCGTCAGCAAAAGCTAAAATAACCAGCGTGAAATGGCTGTATAGAGGAAGCATCATTCTCTCTCTTTTTTTAAATGGCTCTGGTCTTTCTTCCTGTCTCTAGAGAGAATATCCAGCTGTGTAATGGTACTCCATGTGTACAAAAAAGGGCCATCAGAGAACATATTTCTTTCATTCCAGGCAATTTCCCTAATCCCTGATGAGCTACAGGGGAGAGGGAAACATTATGGATGTGGGTTAGCAGGTGGTAATGCAGGGATTGTGTGTGTGTGTGTGTGTGTGTGTGTGTGTGTGTGTGTGTGTGTGTGTGTGTGTACAGTATATGCATTCATATAGCTTTGTTTAAGTGCTACTTTGTGCTTTTTATGTGGCTGAATGTCACCCGTGTGTGTGTGTGTGTGTGTGTGTGTGTGTGTGTGTGTGTTGATGGGGATAAAGGTATTACTGTGGCCAGAACCATCTCCCCCAGGAGAAGGCACTGAGCCCCTTGGAGCAGCTTACTTCCCAAGGATTAGTTTATCCAATCTGAACTAATCACAGATAAATTATTCCCATTGGTGAGCCGACCTGAGACCCCTCTCACAGAAGAGTCCTCTCTCTCCACTCTCAACAGGCCAACGGAGCCTAAACAGCCTGGGAGGCAGGAGGGGCCAGGGAGACGAGGGGTGAAGGGAGGCAGGAGGGGACAGGGACACGAGGGGTGAAGAGGATTCAGGAGGGGACAGGGAGACGAGGGGTGAAGGGAGGCAGCAGGGGACAGGGAGACGAGGGGTGAAGGGGAGGCAGGAGGGGCCAGGGAGACGAGGGGTGAAGGGGAGGCAGGAGGGGCCAGGGAGATGAGGGGTGAAGGGGAGGCAGGAGGGGACAGGGAGACGAGGGGTGAAGGGAGGCAGGAGGGGACAGGGACACGAGGGGTGAAGAGGATTCAGGAGGGGACAGGGAGACGAGGGGTGAAGGGGAGGCAGGAGGGGCCAGGGAGACGAGGGGTGAAGGGGAGGCAGGAGGGGACAGGGAGACAAGGGGTGAAGGGGAGGCAGGATGAGCCAGGGAGACGAGGGGTGAAGAGGATTCAGGAGGGGACAGGGAGATGAGGGGTGAAGGGGAGGCAGGAGGGGACAGGGACACGAGGGGTGAAGAGGATTCAGGAGGGGACAGGGACACGAGGGGTGAAGAGGATTCAGGAGGGGACAGGGAGACGAGGGGTGAAGAGGATTCAGGAGGGGACAGGGACACGAGGGGTGAAGGGAGGCAGGAGGAGACAGGGACACGAGGGGTGAAGTGAAGGCAGGAGGGGACAGGGAGACGAGGGGTGAAGGGAGGCAGGAGGAGACAGGGACATGAGGGGTGAAGTGAAGGCAGGAGGAGACAGGGACACGAGGGGTGAAGTGAAGGCAGGAGGGGACAGGGACACGAGGGGTGAAGGGAAGGCAGGAGGGGACAGGGACACGAGGGGTGAAGTGAAGGCAGGAGGGGACAGGGACACGAGGGGTGAAGGGAAGGCAGGAGGCCCATGAGGGGTGAAGAGGAGGCATGAGGGGACAGGGAGACGAGGGGTGAAGTGAAGGCAGGAGGGGACAGGGACACGAGGGGTAAAGTGAAGGCAGGAGGGGACAGGGACACGAGGGGTGAAGGGAAGGCAGGAGGGGACAGGGACACGAGGGGTGAAGTGAAGGCAGGAGGGGACAGGGACACGGGGGGGGGAGGGAAGGCAGGAGGCCCATGAGGGGTGAAGAGGAGGCATGAGGGGACAGGGAGACGAGGGGTGAAGTGAAGGCAGGGGGGGACAGGGACACGAGGGGTGAAGGGGAGGCAGGAGGGGACAGGGACATGAGGGGTGAAGAGGAGGCATGGGGAGACAGGGAGACGAGGGGTGAAGTAAAGGCAGGAGGGGACAGGGAGATGAGGGGTGAAGGGGAGGCAGGAGGGGTCAGGGACATGAGGGGTGAAGGGGAGGCAGGAGGGGACAGGGACATGAGGGGTGAAGGAGAGGCAGGAGGGGACAGGGACATGAGGGGTGAAGGGGAGGCAGGAGGGGACAGGGACATGAGGGGTGAAGGGGAGGCAGGAGGGGACAGGGAGACGAGGGGTGAAGGGGAGGCAGAAGGGGACAGGGACATGAGGGGTGAAGGGGAGGCAGGAGGGGACAGGGAGACGAGGGGTGAAGGGGAGGCAGGAGGGGACAGGGAGATGAGGGGTGAAGGGGACGCAGGAGGGGACAGGGAGACGAGGGGTGAAGGGGAGGCGGGAGGGGACAGGGAGACGAGGGGTGAAGGGGAGGCAGGAGGGGACAGGGAGACGAGGGGTGAAGGGGAGGCAGGAGGGGACAGGGAGATGAGGGGTGAAGGGGAGGCAGGAGGGGACAGGGACACGAGGGGTGAAGGAGAGGCAGGAGGGGACAGGGAGATGAGGGGTGAAGGGGAGGGAGGAGGGGACAGGGAGACGAGGGGTGAAGGGAGGCAGGAGGGGACAGGGAGATGAGGGGTGAAGGGGAGGCAGGAGGGGACAGGGAGATGAGGGGTGAAGGGGAGGCAGGAGGGGACAGGGAGACGAGGGGTGAAGGGGATGGACACTCTCATAATGTGTTACACTTATGTAATTGAGGAGAAATACCCTGCCCAACTAATTTCTAACTAGACCATCTTAATGCTACTGTACTTCAGCAATTGGTATCTCTACCTCCAATTTCCTCTCTTCCATGACTGATATTACAGATGGCAGTGGGATCCAGTAACTGTCTCTCCCATACATCAGGTCAGCCCAAAGGGAGAGAGAGAAAGAGAGAGACAGAGAGTGAGGGAGACAGAATACCCTACAGAAAGCAGTCAGCCCAATTTCCCCCTGTCACCACAGGCCTTCCTGACAGCTCTGATACGTGGGCTGCAGTAATGAGCAGACGTAGCAGCCGCCCGCCAGCGTTTTCCAGCCCGAGCTGGCGGACCTCTGGGCCCTGGGTAAAGGAGGGCGTAGGATAAAGGAAGGGGGGTGGAGGGGCAGAAGAGAAGGGGGTCAAGAGCAGCTTGTTAACGCTGAGTGAGTCAGTCTGGTGCAGCCTGTCAACACCAGAACAACTCTGCACCTCGGCCCACCTGCCCACCTTCTGTCCTGGAACCGGTGAGAGCTGAGGTGCAGGTTAAAGACTGTGGTAGCCAGCCACTACCCTCTGCCTCTTTCTCTGATTGCAGTCAACAGGTCAGTGTTCCCATCAGTACAGCATACAATTATATGGCGCTGGTCCCAACTATAATAACTTTACCATGTGATTAAATGAATGGCTACCATATCTACCATCTGATTTGATCATCCTCTATATGATGTAGGAGTACAGGTGAACACAAGGAGAGGGCGATGCACAAAACAGACAAGGTGTTAAAAGCAGTGTCAGGTCCCTTGCAGAGTCCAACCTCCGGGGTTAAAAGACAGCAATCCACAGTGCCCTTCCTGAGGAGCAGCTCTGCTACCAAGCAAAACTCTACCAGGGAGATTCTACTCTGGCAAAAGATCCTGGCACTGACAATAAACATGGTGGAGGGGAGGGGAGAGAGGGATGGGAGGGAGAGAGGGATGGAGGGAGGGAGAGAGGGATGGAGGGAGGGGAGAGAGGGATGGAGGGAGGGGAGAGAGGGATGGAGGGAGGGAGAGAGAGGGATGGAGGGAGGGAGAGAGGGCTGGAGGGAGGGAGAGAGGGATGGAGGGAGGGAGAGAGGGATGGAGGGAGGGAGATAGGGATGGAGGGAGGGAAAGAGGGATGGAGGGAGGGGAGAGAGGGATGGAGGGAGGGAGAGAGGGATGGAAGGAGGGAGAGAGGGATGGAGGGAGGGAGAGAGGGATGGAGGGAGGGAGATAGGGATGGAGGGAGGGAGAGAGGGATGGAGGGAGGGAGAGAGGGATGGAGGGAGGGAAAGAGGGATGGAGGGAGGGGAGAGAGGGATGGAGGGAGGGGAGGGAGGGAGAGAGGGATGGAGGGAGGGAGAGAGGGATGGAGGGAGCGAGAGAGGGATGGAGGGAGGGAGAGAGGGATGGAGGGAGGGAGAGAGGGATGAAGGGAGGGAGAGAGGGATGGAGGGAGGGATAGAGGGAAGGAGGGAGGGAGAGAGGGAAGAGGGAGAAAAACCCCAGTGAAATCTGACTGGCTTCCAAATCCCCTATTCTTGTTTTTCTCTGAACGATGCCCTCACAACCCCATGTTATTCTCTGAACGATGCCCTCACAACCCCATGTTATTCTCTGAACGATGCCCTCACAACCCCATGTTATTCTCTGAACGATGCCCTCACAACCCCATGTTATTCTCTGAACGATGCCTTCACAACCCCATGTTATTCTCTGAACGATGCCCTCACAACCCCATGTTATTCTCTTCCTTCTCTTCTCCATCTTTCCTCCAACTGTTTTTCTCCCAATGCTGTTTCTTTCATTTCTCTTCCTCCCTCCCCCCTCCGCTGTTCATCCTTCTTTTATTTATCTCCCCCTCTCCCCCCTCCTCCTTCATCAGCCTGGAGCCTTATGTCTACATGCATTACCCCATCTCTCTTCTATCCATCTCTCTTATCTCCTCCTCCTCTCTTTCTCTGCCTCTCTCTGTCTCATTATACCCTGTTGTCCTATGAGTTCCATCTCTTGGCTGTCCAGGGTTTACCCCCTAGCCTCCTGTTCATCTGGTGGTGTTTACCCCCTAGCCTCCTGTTCATCTGGTGGTGTTTACCCCCTAGCCTCCTGTTCATCTGGTGGTGTTTACCCCCTAGCCTCCTGCTCATCTGGTCCAGGGTTTACCCCCTAGCCTCCTGCTCATCTGGTGGTGTTTCCCCCCTAGCCTCCTGTTCATCTGGTGGTGTTTACCCCCTAGCCTCCTGCTCATCTGGTGGTGTTTACCCCCTAGCCTCCTGTTCATCTGGTGGTGTTTACCCCCTAGCCTCCTGCTCATCTGATGCAGGGTTTAACCCTAGCCTCCTGTTTATCTGGTGGTGTTTACCCCTTAGCCTCCTGTTCATCTGGTCCAGGGTTTAGCCCCTAGCCTCCTGGTCATCTGGTCCAGGGTTTACCCCCAAGGCTCATGTTCATCTGGTGGTGTTTACCCCCTAGCCTCCTGTTCATCTGGTGGTGTTTACCCCCTAGCCTCCTGTTCATCTGGTGGTGTTTACCCCTAGCCTCCTGTTCATCTGGTGGTGTTTACCCCCTAGCCTCCTGCTCATCTGATGCAGGGTTTACCCCTAGCCTCCTGTTTATCTGGTGGTGTTTACCCCCTAGCCTCCTGTTCATCTGGTGGTGTTTACCCCCTAGCCTCCTGTTCATCTGGTGGTGTTTACCCCCTAGCCTCCTGTTCATCTGGTGGTGTTTACCCCCTAGCCTCCTGTTCATCTGGTGGTGTTTAACCCCTAGCCTCCTGCTCATCTGATGCAGGGTTTACCCCTAGCCTCCTGAATATCTGGTGGTGTTTACCCCTTAGCCTCCTGTTCATCTGGTCCAGGGTTTAGCCCCTAGCCTCCTGGTCATCTGGTCCAGGGTTTACCCCCTAGCCTCCTGCTCATCTGGTGGTGTTTACCCCCTAGCCTCCTGTTCATCTGGTGCAGGGTTTACCCCCTAGCCTCCTGCTCATCTGGTGGTGTTTACCCCCTAGCCTCCTGCTCATCTGGTGCCTGACAATAAGAGAGGGAGCTCAAACAGGCACCATTATTCAGATTAGGGGAGACACTGGCCTATGTTTTATAAAAAAAAATATAAAAAAATACATTAATAACCCTCTGTGTAACGTGAAGTAGTTTGTGCGTTATTCTCGTTAGATGCTAATTTCATTATTTGAGGAGAAATGTATTTGATACATCAGTGAACCAGTTAACCAGTTAATACACCCCAACAGTGGGCTTGGTTCCATTTAGACTACATTCTTATCTGCCTGTATTGGGGGGGGGGGGGCTGTGAGCAGCTGGGGGTGCTTAGAGAGAGAGAGTCTTTTCACTGGCTGCCAGTTCCTATACTCAACTCAACTCACCACTGAGCTGGGGGAGCCTGTGATTTATGAAGCAAACTAATTTGTAAATGAGTGGCGCTCGACTCCAACACGGCCCAAACCTGCTGATGAGAGACAGAGCGAGGGGAGCAAGAGACACTCCAGCTAAAAGCCTCTCTCTAAAGAGACACGGCCCGTCTCACTGGCACACCGCAGGTCATTGGTCCATATGACGATTAGGAACGGGGTAGAGGACAGAGACAACGGCTTCATTATACCAGGCTGGCACACAACGGGCACAGCGGGCACATGGCATGAGGAGTCTTAATCTCAGAGGGGAGGGAGAGGGAGGGGCTGGAGGAGTGACTGGGGGTTTCGGGAGAAAAGAAGAGACTGGAGGAAGAGGATGTATTTCTCCGATAGGCCCTATAGGAGCTTAACAAATGCATCTTTCTGGGTAACAGGCAGGGTAATCAGGCTTCAGTTATTGATGTGAACATGGTGATGAAATCCTACTCATACTGTTGCATCAGCCAATCAGCTGATCCCAATCAGCAGGAGGTAGAGAGGAGAGGAGAGGCTGGAGGGGTGGGAGGAAGGAGCAGGGGTGGCGAGTTAGTGGGAGGGGGGAGCAGGTGCATCGGAATTCAACTCTCATTGTATATGCATGTGCATGCTGCTCCATGGAAACCACCAGCAGCCTAGCTTGGGGAGAGAATATAGAGGTGAGAATCACAACACAAGGGACTGAAGCATTGACAAACATTTTAAACTGCCAATCATCTACAGCCAGATTAAGTGGAAGATTCTGGAAGGATGATACTATCTTTCTATACATACTCTTGTTAAGGATGATACTGCCGTGTCTTTGGCTATGCCAGATTAAGTGATATGACATGCTATTCTATAAAATAATTTATCTGTAAATAAGATTACCTGATTCAGCCAATCAGGTAAATGTAATTAACTAAAAAGTCTGGGCACCATGAAATAATGTTTATAGAGCTGTTTACTTCCGAATAAACTCTAAAAGACCTAGTAATATTTTACATCAATAGCAGTCAATATTTAATCCTCAATCATACACAAACACCAACATAGACAATTAAACATAGAACCCCACATAGAAATAATAAACTAGACTAAAACCCCTAGTCCCGCCCTGACCTACTCTACCATTGAAAATACAGGCTTTCTATTGTCAGGATGTGACAAAGTCCTCAGAACAGGAAGTTACATTTTCTTAAAGGGGCTTATATAGGGTTGGGAGAGAGGGCCGTGTTTCATAGTTTACAACCCATGTCTGTTCACTCTGAGTGAGCAGAGTGGTGTTCTTCTGACAAATCGTTCTCTAATTAAGAAGCTAAAAATTACATTTCATTTTTTCAAAAATAGTTTAATATTTGAAACTATTCAATTGCACAACAATTCCATGTGAATCTTATAACTACAATGTGTAGATTTTCCAAGATACAGTTTTTGTCGTCTTATCATCAGTAATCATGTCTCAGACGCCAACTGAACTGACATCATATTCAGTAAGTCCCAACTGGTTGGATTACCGAAATATGGTTCCGTTCCCATCTTTTGATGTCACCAGACTCTCTCTCAATGGTAACAAAGGGATTTTCAATAGTCACATCGGTAGAGTAGAGAGAGGAAAAAGGGGAAAGGTATTTATGGGGGTCATAAACCTCCCCCATCAGGCCAATGTCATGACCACACTAACTGTATCTATATATACTCTTGGTCAGGATGATACTAACTGTATCTATATATACTCTTGGTCAGGATGATACTAACTGTATCTATATATACTCTTGGTCAGGATGATACTAACTGTATCTATACATACTCTTGGTCAGGATGATACTAACTGTATCTATATATACTCTTGGTCAGGATGATACTAACTGTATCTATATATACTCTTGGTCAGGATGATACTAACTGTATCTATATATACTCTTGGTCAGGATGATACTAACTGTATCTATATATACTCTTGGTCAGGATGATACTAACTGTATCTATATATACTCTTGGTCAGGATGATACTAACTGTATCGATATATACTCTTGGTCAGGATGATACTTACTGTATCTATACATACTCTTGGTCAGGATGATACTAACTGTATCGATATATACTCTTGGTCAGGATGATACTAACTGTATCTATACATACTCTTGGTCAGGATGATACTTACTGTATCTATACATACTCTTGGTCAGGATGATACTAACTGTATCTATACATACTCTTGGTCAGGATGATACTAACTGTATCTACACATACTCATACGGATTAGTGAGAACATAGATGTTCTGTACTGTACCAAGACTGGTGTCTATCATGCCAAAGGTCTGTCTATAGATGATCACATGTGCCTCTCCTTCCATCCCGGTCACACAATCCCCAGCCATCTCCTACTAGTGCTACCACCAGGCAGAGGGCTGATTGTCCCCAGCCATCTCCTACTAGTGCTACCACCAGGCAGAGGGCTGATTGTCCCCAGTCAACAGTGGAACTAATGTTCCTCAACAGAATATCCAATGGGGCCTGCCCATATCAAAGAGCTTCCCATGCCACTGCCTGTTCCAACAGGGATCCCCCTGGCAACAACATGGTAACCACAGGACAGGGGTCTCCCGCGTGCTAACATCACAGCACCATCACAACTCAAAGGCCCCTAGCACCACGACAAGGGCCACAATGACACCACACAGAGACTCCACCGACCTCACATCGAGATCAATACAGCATTGTAGCCTGAGGACCTAAACATGGGCTGATCACCAATGTGCTGTATGGCTAACCGTCGTTTTGGAGAAATGACTAGAGCCATATTGATTTTTCTGAGATACAGATACAGCATGTTGGTTCTTTCTTTCTAGTCTCTCCATGTTACTGGTCTCCTTTCATAAACCGGGTCTGTATAATTGGCACCAAGAAGACGGGGAGGCTGAATGTGATGCAATATAGAGAGATGTATTCTACAGTCCTGACTGCCTAGAAAGGGAGAGAAGGAAATTAGTGTGTGTGTGTGGGGGGGGGGCTCCTCTTCCCTGCTAGGCAGTGTAATAACCTGGCATAACAGTGGAATAACCTTTTAAATCATGTTTGACTTTTTTTAAGTTGGGCACAGTGGCGGTCCTGGCAATATCTGCACACTGATATTAAAGCCAGTTTCTGGCTGCAATCTAATTGCTTTGTTTGACGGTTCGCAATATGAACCCCCCCTCCCACTTAACCCCCCTCATCCCCACCCCCTACCTTCCCCCGGTAGCCTCTCCATCCCCCATGAGACCCCACGTCTCCCCCCAGCTTCGCCCTGGCCCTGACACTGGTTGCTAATGGTCCCTCTGTTGGGAGAGGGCCAGAGGCAACAACAGGATGCAGCAACAGGACCTTCTGTTGAAGCCCTGTTTAATATGCAGAATTCTTTATGTCCTGCATAGAGAGGAGGGCTCTTTGTGCTTTATAAACAGACAGACAGTGTGGA
Organism: Oncorhynchus kisutch; assembly: GCF_002021735.2. Lineage (NCBI taxonomy): Eukaryota > Metazoa > Chordata > Actinopteri > Salmoniformes > Salmonidae > Oncorhynchus > Oncorhynchus kisutch. The sequence continues at coordinate 15,218,324 of NC_034191.2, read as the reverse complement.
GAATGTTAACTGTCTGTCCCTGTCTGCTCTGTCTTGGTGTGGCAGACTCCAGCTGCTAGCCATGACTGTCGGAGTGAGTGACGGGCCAACGGCAGTGTGTTGGGGTAGACACTAGAGAGATGAGTAGCAGACACACACTGTGGAGTGAAATCCCTATCAACTCAGAGGAAGGTAAAGTCACACCTGCAGCCCCAGCCTCAACTTCTCTATCCCAGGCAGCCTCTCCTTCCATCCCAGGCAGCCTCAGTATCTCCATCCCAGGCAGACTCAACCTCCCCATCGCAGGCAGCCTCAACCTCTCCATCCCAGGCAGCCTCAACCTCTCCATCCCAGGCAGCCTCAACCTCTCCATCCCAGGCAGCCTCAACCTCTCCATCCCAGGCAGCCTCAACCTCTCCATCCCAGGTAGCCTCAACCTCTCCATCCCAGGCAGCCTCAACCTCTCCATCCCAGGCAGCCTCAACCTCTCCATCCCAGGCAGCCTCTCCATCCCAGGCAGCCTCAACCTCTCCATCCCAGGCAACCTCAACCTCTCCATCCCAGGCAGCCTCTCCATTCCAGGCAGCATCAACCTCTCCATCCCAGGCAGCCTCAACCTCTCCATCCCAGGCAGCCTCTCCAGCCCAGGCAGCCCCAACCTCTCCATGCCAGGCAGTCTCAACCTCTCCATCCCATGCAACCTCAACCTCTCCATCCCAGGCAGCCTCAACCTCTCCATCCCAGGCAGCCTCAACCTCTCCATCCCAGGCAGCCTCAACCTCTCCGTCCCAGGCAGCTTCTCCATTCCAGGCAGCCTCAACCTCTCCATCCCAGGCAACCTCAAGCTCTCCATCCCAGGCAGCCTCAACCTCTCCATCCCAGGTAGCCTCTCAACGACGAGACGGCCTACAGGGAGGAGGTGAGGGCCCTCGGAGTGTGGTGTCAGGAAAATAACCTCACACTCAACGTCAACAAAACTAAGGAGATGATTGTGGACTTCAGGAAACAGCAGAGGGAACACCCCCCTATCCACATCGATGGAACAGTAGTGGAGAGGGTAGCAAGTTTTAAGTTCTTTGGCATACACATCACAGACAAACTGAATTGGTCCACTCACACAGACAGCATCGTGAAGAAGGCGCAGCAGCGCCTCTTCAACCTCAGGAGGCTGAAGAAATTCGGCTTGTCACCAAAAGCACTCACAAACTTCTACAGATGCACAATCGAGAGCATCCTGGCGGGGTGTATCACCGCCTGGTATGGCAACTGCACCGCCCTCAACCGTAAGGCTATCCAGAGGGTAGTGAGGTCTGCACAACGCATCACCGGGGGCAAATTACCTGCCCTCCAGGACACCTACACCACCCGATGCTACAGGAAGGCCATAAAGATCATCAAGGACATCAACCACCCGAGCCACTGCCTGTTCACCCCGCTGTCATCCAGAAGGCGAGGTCAGTACAGGTGCATCAAAGCTGGGACCGAGAGACTGAAAAACATCTTCTATCTCAAGGCCATCAGACTGTTAAACAGCCATCACTAACATTGAGTGGCTGCTGCCAACACACTGTCAATGACACTGACTCAACTCCAGCCACTTTAATAATGGGAATTGATGGGAAATTATGTAAATATATCACTAGCCACTTTAAACAATGCTACCTTATATAATGTTACTTACCCTACATTATTCATCTCATATGCATATGTATATACTGTACTCTATATCATCGACTGCATCCTTATGTAATACATGTATCACTAGCCACTTTAACTATGCCACTTTGTTTACATACTCACCTCATATGTTATACTGTACTCGATATCATCTACTGTATCTTGCCTATGCTGCTTTGTACCATCACTCATTCATATATCCTTATGTACATATTCCTTATCCCCTTACACTGTGTATAAGACAGTAGTTTTTTTGGAATTGTTAGTTAGATTACTTGTTCGTTATTACTGCATTGTCGGAACTAGAAGCACAAGCATTTCGCTACACTCGCATTAACATCTGCTAACCATGTGTATGTGACAAATAAAATTTGATTTGATTTGATTTGATTTGCTATCCATCCCAGGCAGCCTCTCCATCCATCCCAGGCAGCATCAGCCTCTCCATCCATCCCAGGCAGCCTCAGCCTCTCCATCCATCCCAGGCAGCCTCAGTGTAAACCATACAGCCTCAGTGTAAACCATACAGCATCAGTGTAAACCATACAGCCTCAGTGTAAACCATATAGCCTCAGTGTAAACCTTACAGCCTCAGTGTAAACCATACAGCCACCATACCGGACAAGATGTACACCTTTTTGCCAATCATGCCTTCAATACCATAGTGTCCTATCAGCTCATTACAAAGCTCACAACCCTGCGTCTGAACTCCTCCCTATGCAACTGGGACCTGGACTTCCTAAAGGGCCGCCCCCAGGTGGTGAAGGTAGGCAACATTACCTCTGCGACACTGATTCTTAACATGGGGCCCCACAGGGGTGCGTCTTCAGTCCCCTCCTGTAATTCCCTGTATACCCACAACTACGTGACATCACACAGTTTAAAATACATCCTCAAGTCACTGACGACTCAACAGTAGTAGGCCTGATACCAACAACAACAATGAGATGGCCTACAGGGAGGAGGTAGGCACTCTGACAGTGTGGTGCCAGGTAAACAACCTCTCCCTCAAAGTCACCAAAACAAAGGAGCTGATTGTGGACTTCAGGAAGAACTAGGCTGAACACACCCCCGTCCTCATCAACGGGGCTGCCGTGGAAACGGTCAATAACTTCCTCAACGTACACATCTCAGAGAAGCTGAAATGGTCAAACCACACGGACGCCATGATGAAGAAAGGCACGGCAGCATCCTCAGGATGCTGAATAAATTTGGCCCTCACATTTGGCCCTCACATGCCATTAGACTGCATCACAGCCTGGTAGAGCAACTCCACCGCCGCGGGCTGCAAGCCGAACGCACCATTGGGTACACACTGCCTGCCCTACAGGACACCTACAACACCAGGTGTCTCAGGAAGGCCAAGAAGATCATCAGCGACACCAGCCACGCCCTGTTGTCTCCGCTTCCATCACCACAGTACAGGAGCATCATGGTGATGACTAAGTGACTGGCCAATAGCTTCTACCCTCAAACCATCAGGCTGCTGCACAGCCACCACTAGTCAGCTACCTGCTCCCCCTCCCCTCTGCTACTCCCCCTATGGACATGAACATTCCTCACACCCTCTCTCTCAGGGTGTGGCTGCAGGGTCAGAAGGGGTGGTGGTGATGGAGGGGGAGAGGAGAGCAGAGGAGAGGAGGGGAGAGGCAGCAGAACAGACCTGTTAATTAGTGTACCACTAGTGTCTCCATAATGAGCTCTAATTACCTGAGCGTGGCATCAGCCATACGGCAACGGCCTGGCTACCGCCACACTTCATACCACCTGTCCCAGAATAAGAACCACAGGACAGCACCTCGTATGGGAGGAAATAGGGAAGAGGGGAGGTGGAGCAGAGAGAGTAAGGAGGGGAGGGTGGGGGATGGAGAAAGAGAGAGAGTTGGGGAGAGATAATGAGAGAGGTACTGATGAGAGAGCGAAAGAGTAAGAGAGAGAAAAAGTGAGAGAGAAAATGTGCGCAAGAGAGAGTGAGTGAGCAAGAGAAAGAGAGAAATAGTGAATGTAGAGAGAGAAAGAGAGAGAGAGAAAGAGGGAGAGTGTGAGAGAGAGAATGCGAGAGAGAGAGAGAGAGAGAGTGAGAGAGAGAGAGAGAGAGAGAGAGAGAGAGAGAGAGAGAGAGAGAGGAGAGAGAGAAAGAGTGAGCAAGAGAGAGAGAGAAAGAGAGAATGGAGAGAGAGAGAGAAAGAGAGAGCGAGAGAGAATGGAGAGAATGGAGAGACAACATGGTGTGTAGTGTATGGTTACAGACGGTTGCTGGTCTCAAGTGGCCCAGTTAAGTGTTGTACCTGGGATTAGAGCTGGGTCTAATTGGCCCACTGGGCACCTGGTACTGGGCTGGGAGGGGGCTAGGAGCAGGGTGGAGCAGGGCCGCTGTGACAGCTAACTACTTCCTCACCACATAAATCATCCATCCAATGATTCCACTTCCTCCCTTCACTTTGTATCTTCAACATGCTCCTGCATCTCAACATTATACACCTCCATCATTAACACCATGCTGCATCTCAACATTATACACCTCCATCATTAACACCATGCTGCATCTCAACATTATACACCTCCATCATTAACACCATGCTGCATCTCAACATTATACACCTCCATCATTAACCCCCTGCTGCATCTCAACATTATACACCTCCATCATTAACCCCCTGCTGCATCTCAACATTATACACCTCCATCATTAACACCATGCTGCATCTCAACATTATACACCTCCATCATTAACCCCCTGCTGCATCTCAACATTATACACCTCCATCATTAACCCCCTGCTGCATCTCAACATTATACACCTCCATCATTAACACCATGCTGCATCTCAACATTATACACCTCCATCATTAACACCATGCTGCATCTCAACATTATACACCTGCATCATTAACACCATGCTGCATCTCAACATCATACACCTCCATCATTAACCCCCTGCTGCATCTCAACATTATACACCTGCATCATTAACACCATGCTGCATCTCAACATTATACACCTCCATCATTAACACCATGCTGCATCTCAACATTATACACCTCCATCATTAACACCATGCTGCATCTCAACATTATACACCTCCATCATTAACCCCCTGCTGCATCTCAACATTATACACCTCCATCATTAACCCCCTGCTGCATCTCAACATTATACACCTCCATCATTAACACCATGCTGCATCTCAACATTATACACCTGCATCATTAACCCCCTGCTGCATCTCAACATTATACACCTCCATCATTAACCCCCTGCTGCATCTCAACATTATACACCTCCATCATTAACACCATGCTGCATCTCAACATTATACACCTCCATCATTAACACCATGCTGCATCTCAACATTATACACCTCCATCATTAACACCATGCTGCATCTCAACATTATACACCTCCATCATTAACACCATGCTGCATCTCAACATTATACACCTCCATCATTAACACCATGCTGCATCTCAACATTATACACCTCCATCATTAACACCATGCTGCATCTCAACATTATACACCTCCATCATTAACACCATGCTGCATCTCAACATTATACACCTCCATCATTAACCCCCTGCTGCATCTCAACATTATACACCTCCATCATTAACACCATGCTGCATCTCAACATTATACACCTGCATCATTAACACCATGCTGCATCTCAACATTATACACCTCCATCATTAACACCATGCTGCATCTCAACATTATACACCTCCATCATTAACCCCCTGCTGCATCTCAACATTATACACCTGCATCATTAACACCATGCTGCATCTCAACATACATATCATTAACACCATACAAGCCTTCTCAGTACAGGAACCAGCATTACTGAGATTGATTTGACTATTGTTATGACATTGTCCTACACCACTTTTCTCATGTACATTGTATAAGCTTGGGTTAATCACAGTACCCATTCTGGTTCATAATGTCCCTATGTATAATCCATCTCTGATTCTATGCTGCAATTTATGCTGAACAGTAGGCTGCATAGCTTTGTTGTAAACAGGATAGCAGTAGATTACAGTGGTTCACAAGGGGAGTCATCAGCCCTCCCACAGGTGTGTGTTACCATGGAGAGCAGTAAACTCTGGGACCTCAGCTGCCATCTCTCACCCTGTACCTCCCTGAGGAGGGGCACTGTGGCAGGGCTCAGCTCTGATCTGAGCTCCTGTAATCAATCTTTCTCTCTCTCTCTCTCTCTCTCTCTCTCTCTCTCTCTCTCTCTCTCTCTCTCGCTTTAAAGACAACATCCCTACTTCATCTGTGAAAAGCTGCTACCTCAGAGAGAATCACACCATCCACAACAATCCGTCATTAACTGGTAAGGCATGTTGGGATTTGGACTGGACGGGATCAAATTCTATGCAGAGCTGTGGGCTTAGTTAGAGAGAGGATTAGAATCTACTTCACTTTAGGCCACTTAGTGTAGTGTCCACACAAACACACACACTCTCTACTTATCCCTGACACAATCAGAGTGGGTGCGCTGGCAGGCTGCCAACTACTTGCGGACCAAAAGGCCATTTCCTAAAGCCACCACAAGGCTGAGCTGCGGACATCTACACACCACCGTATCCAAGCGTACCTTGGAAGCCTGCTGGATGGCATTACACTGAAAGAGATGCTTTGCTTTCGTGCCTTAGATACACCCTGCTTCCAAAACACAGGTTTGGATATTTCAGTGCTATTATCTCCTATCTTTCACCGAAAATGATTTACATAACATAAAAATGTTTGTTTCGGTTAAGTCTTACCAGACACAGAAACAACAACAAAAACATTAAATTCAGTTAAATAATTAATTCCAAATTCGGGATTAATGCAGGCCTGAAAACTAAAGCTGAATAAAACAATTCAAGGAGTGAGACTGAAATGCTAATCTCCATGGAGTGCTGCAAGAGGCTTCGGGCTGGGAGCAGAGCACTGTGGTAAAACCTGGTAAACATCTTTGGCTATTTTCACAAATCAGCTCGTCTCACCCAAGGGGGATGAGAGTGGGGGGGGGGGCTCCTCTGAGCCGCCTCTACCCAGGCAACCACCCGCCTCTCTCCAGTAAACTCCACTGAGGCTGGGTAACATCCTTCCCCCTTCCTCCCTTCTTCCCCTCTCGGTGGAGCTGCCACCGCCGGGCCACCATATTGTCATTAAAGAGCAAGGCATTGTGAAGGAGAAGAGAAACAACCAGAGCATCATCTCAAGAGGCCCTGTTGCCATACTCAGGAGGACACTCAGTCCCAGCAAGCTCACTGCTCACACTCAGTCCCAGCAAGCTCACTGCTCACACTCAGTCCCAGCAAGCTCACTGCTCACACTCAGTCCCAGCCGGTACACTGCACACACTCAGTCCCAGCCGGTACACTGCACACACTCAGTCCCAGCCGGTACACTGCACACACTCAGTCCCAGCCGGTACACTGCTCACACTCAGTCCCAGCCGGTACACTGCTCACACTCAGTCCCAGCCGGTACACTGCACACACTCAGTCCCAGCCAGTACACTGCACACACTCAGTCCCAGCCGGTACACTGCACACACTCAGTCCCAACTACAGTAAAACTACTGTTATCTGTAGATCTGTGTCCAGAGTATACTAGGAAAACTACAGTAAAACTACTGTTAGCTGTAGATCTGTGTCCAGAGTATACTAGGAAAACTACAGTAAAACTACTGTTAGCTGTAGATCTGTGTCCAGAGTATACTAGGAAAACTACAGTAAAACTACTGTTAGCTGTAGATCTGTGTCCAGAGTATACTAGGAAAACTACAGTATAACTACTGTTATCTGTAGATCTGGGTCCAGAGTATACTAGGAAAACTACACTATAACTACTGTTAGCTGTAGATCTGTGTCCAGAGTATACTAGGAAAACTACAGTAAAACTACTGGTAGCTGTAGATCTGTGTCCAGAGTATACTAGGAAAACTACAGTAAAACTACTGGTAGCTGTAGATCTGTGTCCAGAGTATACTAGGAAAACTACAGTAAAACTACTGTTAGCTGTAGATCTGTGTCCAGAGTATACTAGGAAAACTACAGTAAAACTACTGTTAGCTGTAGATCTGTGTCCAGAGTATGCTAGGAAAACTACAGTAAAACTACTGTTAGCTGTAGATCTGTGGCCAGAGTATACTAGGAAAACTACAGTAAAACTACTGTTAGCTGTAGATCTGTGTCCAGAGTATACTAGGAAAACTACAGTAAAACTACTGTTAGCTGTAGATCTGTGTCCAGAGTATACTAGGAAAACTACAGGCAGGGCAGCCAGTACAACTACAGTTATGTAGGAAGGCTATAATCCTCTCCTGAGCAGTGTGTGAGTGTGTGTGTGTGTGTGTGTGTGTGTGTGTGTGTGTGTGTGTGTGTGTGTGTGTGTGTGTGTGTGTGTGTGTGTGTGTGTGTGTGTGTGTGTGTGTGTGTGTGTGCGCGCGTGTGTGTGTGTGTGTGTGTGTGTGTGTGTGTGTGTGTGTGTGTGTGTGTGTGTGTGTGTGTCTGGCAGTTATGGGGAGAAGAGGCGGTGGCAGTGTCTGGGTGGTCTAGAGGAGAGGAGAGAGAGGCACCGAGGCTGAATCCAAACGAGGAGGATTTCTCAGAGGGGAGAAAGCTCCTGTGTGTCTCCAGCAGATGGACCATTGTCTGTGGGAGTCGTGGGGACAGGGCACTGAGGGGTTCCCTTGTACCCAGGGTGGCCCTATCTCCATCCCTTATTTCACCTCTCCGTGTCCCCCCATGGCCTTGGCCTTTTGTCCTGCTCGGTGTTGTTGTGCTTCCCTTATGTATACTACTTTCATTACCCTTTCAGAACAAAAGCAAGAAGCATTCATTTTACGGTCCTGTTTGTCTTTATTCCCTGGTTGTTTTGTGTTGTCTGAGGAACAAGTAGAGGGTCGGTTGTGACAGGAGTCTAGTTATTCCAGTGTGTTCCACATTATGTTGCATGACCCTGTTGTCCCTCCCCCTCCTACACATCAACTCAGATCCACTGCTCACACTCCACTGCAGGATAACTACTGCTCTCTATCAAATGAACACAGCAGACAGACATACTTGACATTATAGTTAAATATAGAACTGTGGCCATCTCCTTCAAACTGTGAAGTTGAGAACAGTGTATGTCCTCACTGAATCCTATATTTTCCTCAGGACATTCATTTAAGCCATATGGTTACATTTTCCTGGCCATTAGTGGTTTGCCGTCTTGCTCTGCTAGAGTTATTCATTACATCAGTGTTGAACTGACAACCCATCAGGATCAGTGGGAGAGCTCCACCACACCACTTGGAAACATTTCCTAGCAAACTAAGAAAAAACACCATCCCCATGTGTCAATGTTACAGAGGTGGCAGGAGTTGGCCTGCTCTCCCAAATACCTCCTTCCTGTCAGATAGCAAACAGAGACACTGAGCTCCTCTGTTCGGAGGGGACGAGGTGGAGGGGGGAGTACAGTCACAGATGGGGGTCGTCACATGTTCCCCTAAATCTAACCTGGAGGTTTGGGATGAAGAGAAGTGAATCTGGCTTTAGAAAAGAGATCAAAATGATTAATGACTTCCTATAAAAGCTGTAGTTAATGACAGTTATAAATTACAGATGGTGGAGCGAGATTCTCGTATAATTAGAGTGGTGGAGGGAGGCAAGACTGGGACTGGCCCTGGGTCGGAGGCAGGGACTAGGGAGTAGGAATAAGGCAGGAAGCAGGCAGGGCTGATGGGGAGGCCTGGTCTATTTATGTGGTGGGGCCAGGGCCAGAATAAAATCCAGGGTAAAGCCTAGTTCAGGGGCAGGACCCAGCCTACTGCATGTTGTAACACGAGTTTATCCCCTAGAGTCGAATGACACACTGGTGCATCAATCTAAATGACCTAACAAAAGAAATCCAAGTCAAAAACCATCAGTGTAAACTAGAGATATATTTATTTCAATCCACTGCATCTGCCAGTGTCACACTTCCACATCTGCGGTGAAAGGTGACAGAGCTAGAGCAGTGTTTGTCAGACCAGAAGACATCTGTGGTGAAAGGTGACAGAGCTAGAGCAGTGTTTGTCAGACCAGAAGACACATCTGTGGTGAAAGGTGACAGAGCTAGAGCAGTGTTTGTCAGACCAGAAGACATCTGGGGTGAAAGGTGACAGAGCTAGAGCGGTGTTTGTCAGACCAGAAGACATCTGGGGTGAAAGGTGACAGAGCTAGAGCAGTGTTTGTCAGACCAGAAGACATCTGGGGTGAAAGGTGACAGAGCTAGAGCAGTGTTTGTCAGACCATGACACATTCACAAAAATTGGTCTCTCGTTTAAAAGTCTGTAGCGTCCGGACGGTTTGCCCTAAAATCTATTATGAACACAAACGAACACAAATGGTATCCTCCGTTTTGCACTACGACCCCCAAAAGTGTCACAGGATTCATCTGAAGGTAAACAGTTTTAAAAAATGAATGGAAGTATGGAGGTAGTTTTATGCCTAAATGTGAGTAATATATTTTGATGTGAAGACAAGAAAACTATGAAATAACACATATGGAATCATGTAGTAACCAACAAAGTGCTAAACAAATTAAAATATGCAGTATATTTTAGATTATTCAAAGAAGACACCATTTGCCCTGATGACAGCTTTGACAGAGTTCCTTCTGCTGCAGACGACAAATTCATTAGAGTTACCAGCCTCAGACATTACAGCCCAAATAAATGCTTAACAAAGTTCAAGTATCAACTGTTCAGTGGAGACTGTGTGAATCAGGCCTTCATGGTCGAATTGCTGCAATGAAGCCACTACTAAAGGACACCAATAACAAGAAAATATTTGCTTGGGCCAAGAAACACAATGGATATTAATGGATATTAAACCGGTGTCCTTTGGTCTGACGAGTCAAAATTGTAGATTTTTGGTTCCAACCACTGTGTCTTTGTGAAATGGATGATCTCCACATGTTTGGTTCCCACTGTGAAGCATAGAGGAGGACGTGTGATGGTGTGGGGGTGCTTTGCTGGTGACACTGTAAGTGATTTATTTAGAATTTGAGGCACACTTAACAAGCATTGCTACCACAGCATTGTGCAGCGATACACCGTCCCATCTGGTTTGCGGTTAGTGGGACTATAATTTGTTTTTCAACAGGACAATGATCAAAAACACCTCCAGGCTGTGTAAGCGCTATTTGACCAATAAT